>NW_025533695.1:0-135000 GCF_020615455.1 Coregonus clupeaformis
TTAGTGATTAGACACCGCTGGGTTCAGTCACGGGTCTAACATTGAGTAGAGAGGGAGGACTGTTGTGTCCTAACCTGTCAGGGAAGGGAAGGGAGGGATACTTTGTTTAAAATTGTTTTGATACGTTTTGCAGGGTTATTATTGGGGTGGAATGGCAATCTGAAGCGTTTTGTCATTTTACATGTGATTTTTATTCAACAATGGCTATGTTAACTGGGTTTTTTTTTCCTGGAACATCTGGTTTACAACGATTTAGTTGGCAACTGAATAGTCGTTTTATAGTCGTTTTATAGCCGTAAGTTACTCTTCTCCCCATCAAACTGGTGTTCACATCACCACAGATGGACCATGGCTAATTTAGTGGTCATTTCCTGGAATCTGAGGGGTTCCAATGAGCCAAATAAGCGAATTAAAATGTCTTGACGTGTATTACATAGGAATACGGTTGACATTGCTCTTATTGCAAGAGACACATCTTTTATAATAATAATAAATAATATGCCATTTAGCAGATCGCTTTTTATCCAAAGCGACTTACAGTCATGTGTGCATACATTTGTACGTATGGGTGGTTCCCGGGGGGATCGAACCCCACTACCCTTGGCGTTACAAGCGCCGCGCTCTACCAGCTGAGCTACAGAGGACCACCTTATAGAGGGTGATGCCCGTAGACTTCAAAACAAATACTACAAACTAGCAGCTGCTTCCTGCTTCCTGCTTCCTGCTTTACGTCTAAATCTAAAAAGGGGGGTGTGCTTATTCTACATAAACACAATGTACTGGAAATGATCAAGAGGGCAGATTGATTTTACATATGTTCCACTGATGTATGGAAGGAAAAACAGCATTTGTATCTAATTTATGCTCCTAACTCATATAAGGTTTTCTCCCTTCTGTAACCAGAAGCCTGCTCAATTTAAAATCGGATTATACGTTTAGTATTGGAACTGACGTGAATGCCATTATCGAGATTCTAAACTAGAAAGATCTGGACCTTCTCATAGCTCATCGCAAGTGAATTCTTCCAAATGCACTTAAACCATTTCTTAAAAAGATCTTAAATCTTAAAAATGACTGTTGGGAGATTTCATAATCCCACAGCCAAGGACTAAACATGCTTGTCTGGTAGATTTAAGACTTTAAATCGAGAACTGACTATGTTTTAACCATTACTGATATTACAGGTAACATGGAATTTATAAAAAAAAACATTAAAATCGGCCATTCCATCTGATCATAATCCCGTTCTTTGTACATTTCTAATCTCCCCCAATGAAAAACGCACTGAGATGGAGGATTAATAATTCTTTACAACTCTTGACTTCCATCTTTTAGTTTAGATCCAATTTAAAATATTTTTTTGGGGGAAACAAATTACCACTCAGTGGAGGACTCAACTACGGTGTGGTTAGCTGTCAAAGGATTCATCAGAGGAAACACTACACATATTTCCTCTCTAATTTAGAGAAATTAAAGACTTCGGAAAATCAGTCGTCATTTGGGAAATCATTGTAAAATGCTGGAAGCCCTCTCTCTTAAAAAACAACTATTCAACAGAGAGAGAGAGAAATTGAGCTGAAAACAAGTAGACTGGAACTTTTAACGACATGTTGAGACGCAAAATACTATTTACAAGGGAGAAGGCCTCTTACTGCTGCTGCAGCTTAAACACGCTGAAACAAGGTCATCAATACAGCTGATCAGATCTCCTACTAAGGGACTTAAACATGCTGAAACAAGGTCATCAATACAGCTGATCAGATCTCCCACTAAGGGACTTAAACATGCTGAAACAAGGTCATCAATACAGCTGATCAGATCTCCCACTAAGGGACTTAAACATGCTGAAACAAGGTCATCAATACAGCTGATCAGATCTCCCACTAAGGGACTTAAACATGCTGAAACAAGGTCATCAATACAGCTGATCAGATCTCCCACTAAGGGACTTAAACATGCTGAAACAAGGTCATCAATACAGCTGATCAGATCTCCTACTAAGGGACTTAAACATGCTGAAACAAGGTCATCAATACAGCTGATCAGATCTCCCACTAAGGGACTTAAACATGCTGAAACAAGGTCATCAATACAGCTGATCAGATCTCCTACTAAGGGACTTAAACATGCTGAAACAAGGTCATCAATACAGCTGATCAGATCTCCTACTAAGGGACTTAAACATGCTGAAACAAGGTCATCAATACAGCTGATCAGATCTCCTACTAAGGGACTGATATCTGATCCTACAGAAATAAATACAACTTTTAGAGCATATTATTCAGAATCATACGGTTCCTCACATAGCTTTGACACTTCTGCTTGGGTCGGCAGTTCCTGGGAGAACCTTTACGTTGCAAAAAAAAACTCTCTCAAGAAGAAACAGGTTTTATTAGAGGAACCTGTCACTTTATCTGAACTGAAAGCTGCTCTTTTTAAAACACGAAGAAAGATAAAAGCGTCCGGTATTGACGGAATACCTCCTGAACTCATTCTCAACTTTTGGGATGATCCAGGACTCCGGTTATTGTTGAAGGATTAGAAGGATTACTTTATCCTTTCCCAGGCAACCAGACAACCAGGATGTTATATCTACTGGCACCACCCCATTCTAATCCATGTTACCAGACAACCAGGATGTTATATCTACTGGCACCACCCCATTCTAATCCATGTTACCAGGCAACCAGGATGTTATATCTACTGGCACCACCCCATTCTAATCCATGTTACCAGGCAACCAGGATGTTATATCTACTGGCACCACCCATTCTAATCCATGTTACCATACAACCAGGATGTATATCTACTGGCACCACCCATTCTAATCCATGTTACCATACAACCAGGATGTATATCTACTGGCACCACCCCATTCTAATCCATGTTACCAGACAACCAGGATGTATATCTACTGGCACCACCCATTCTAATCCATGTTACCAGACAACCAGGATGTTATATCTACTGGCCCCACCCATTCTAATCCATGTTACCATACAACCAGGATGTATATCTACTGGCACCACCCCATTCTAATCCATGTTACCAGACAACCAGGATGTATATCTACTGGCACCACCCATTCTAATCCATGTTACCAGACAACCAGGATGTTATATCTACTGGCACCACCCATTCTAATCCATGTTACCAGACAACCAGGATGTTATATCTACTGGCACCACCCATTCTAATCCATGTTACCATACAACCAGGATGTATATCTACTGGCACCACCCCCATTCTAATCCATGTTACCAGACAACCAGGATGTATATCTACTGGCACCACCCCCATTCTAATCCATGTTACCATACAACCAGGATGTATATCTACTGGCACCACCCATTCTAATCCATGTTACCATACAACCAGGATGTATATCTACTGGCACCACCCCCATTCTAATCCATGTTACCATACAACCAGGATGTATATCTACTGGCACCACCCATTCTAATCCATGTTACCATACAACCAGGATGTATATCTACTGGCACCACCCATTCTAATCCATGTTACCATACAACCAGGATGTATATCTACTGGCACCACCCCATTCTAATCCATGTTACCATACAACCAGGATGTATATCTACTGGCACCACCCCCATTCTAATCCATGTTACCATACAACCAGGATGTATATCTACTGGCACCACCCCATTCTAATCCATGTTACCAGACAACCAGGATGTATATCTACTGGCACCACCCATTCTAATCCATGTTACCAGACAACCAGGATGTTATATCTACTGGCACCACCCATTCTAATCCATGTTACCAGACAACCAGGATGTTATATCTACTGGCACCACCCATTCTAATCCATGTTACCAGACAACCAGGATGTTATATCTACTGGCACCACCCATTCTAATCCATGTTACCATACAACCAGGATGTATATCTACTGGCACCACCCCCATTCTAATCCATGTTACCAGACAACCAGGATGTTATATCTACTGGCACCACCCATTCTAATCCATGTTACCAGACAACCAGGATGTTATATCTACTGGCACCACCCATTCTAATCCATGTTACCAGACAACCAGGATGTTATATCTACTGGCACCACCCATTCTAATCCATGTTACCAGACAACCAGGATGTCAACAAGGTTGTCCCGCCTCCCCTATGCTATTTGCTCTTGAACCTGCTGTGGCACAAAGCACACGTCAAAATTAATCTTCCTCACATATCAAAAATCAAAAAAACTGAACAATTGAGCAATTTCTCTGTATGCAGATGACGTCGCAAACTGTCAGAAAACCCTCCGGCCAATAATGTCTATTTTCACAGCATTCAGCTCATGGTCTGGTTACAAGATCAACTGGTCTAAAAATCAGCTCTACTACCTCTTAACTCAGCTGTGGGAAGTGTGCAACTACCACCCATGATCCCCAGTGAAGGGATGTAGCTCAGTTGGTAGAGCATGGCGTTTGCAACGCCAGGGGTTGTGGGTTTGATTCCCACGGGGGGGGCAGTATGAAAATGTATGCACTCACTCGCTGTAAGTCGCTCTGGATAAGAGCGTCTGTTAAATGACTAAAATGTAAAACTTTAAGAAACAAATCACCTACTTAGGCATTACCATATCCCCCTCTATTCACAATACTGGCAGGAAGAACTACTTACAAACCTTTCAAAAGATCCCCCCCCAAAAAAAGACATAAAAAGATGGTGCGCTAAGGCCGCTTCTTTGCATGCTAGAACCTCAATTATTAAAATGGAATGTCCTCCCCCTCATATCAATTTGATGACTTCCATGTTCCAACTGCCTCCTCCTATATATATATATATGTTACTGGTCTAAAAACTTGACTCTGTCATAAAGAAGTTCATTTGGAGGAGAAAGAGAGACCACAGATTAAAATATACGCAACACAACAGAGAACAAACGCATCAGGTGGACTTGCAGTTCCAAATTTAACATTTTAAAAATCACCTGTCGCACCACATGAAGACCTGGTTAAACCCAGAGGCGTCTGTTCCTCAGTGTGCTACTGAAGAGTCAATAGTTTCACCAATTAGATTACAAAGATTGATTATTTTCTGGATTTGACGCCTAACAATGTGCGTTATTGTTTTGGGACCCCATTATAGCGTAACTCAGTAAACGCGTGGAAAGCTACAGGGAAGCATATGAGATCTAATCTTTAAAAACGGCATTCGTACTCTCCAATATGGTGTAATAAATCATTCTTAGCGTGTGAGAAACCATTTCTGTCAGCTTCTTGGTCTAAGAAGGGTATTTATACTTTAAAAAACATTTTCAATGTGAAATGACTCGTCAGTTTCCAGGAAATCCACCAGTGTTTTAAAATGTCCCAGGTTCACCATTTTTGTCTTTACCTTCAACTCCGCCCTATCCATGCCAGCCAATGGGGTCCCCCGGGGAGCAGGACTAGCAGTACACCCATTGGTCAAACTTCTAAACGGACACGCCCCTCAAAAAGGAGTTGTTTCTAATATCTATAGCAGAAAAACCATTAACTCTACGCACTGAATGGTGAAATTATTTTACACTTGCTGACAGACAAATCAATTGGGAGACAGTATGGGAAAAAATATATATATATATATTTGGATAATCTAGAAACCCCAATCACCAATTAATTAATTTTAAAAAATTGAGCACCTCAAAAAAGATATCACATGGGTATTAGTCCAGCGCCATTATGTGGGTTCTGCACCACAAGAGGACCTTGGTACTTTTCAGAATGCGTTGTGGAAATGCCCCCGGGGGTGGTGGAAATGCCCCCGGGGGTGGTGGAAATGCCCCCGGGGGGTGGTTGAATTCTGGGGGAAGTCAACAACGTCATCTCTGTACTTATAGAGAAGATACTGCCATCAGATTCAATAGTGATGTTGCTTTGTTATGACTCTGAATTGCCCTTGTCAGAACGCCAAACGGAGAGTGCGGTTGGGCAGGAACCACAGCTGCTAAGAAAAAACTGATTGTATAAAAAAAAAAGTGGATTCAACCTCATTAGTTACCATCTCAAAAATGGCTGCTCACATTTAATGAAAAATGGTACTTATGGAGCTCTCCACGGACCAGAATCCACTGGGCCAAGGAGTCCACTCTGGACACATGGGGGGGGGGGGGAAAGCAGCAGCGGACATTTTTGAACTCACAGACCTTTACATCCATGAACGTGTATCATTAACTTGTCACTATTTCTGAGACTATATGATGTATTGTTCAGCAGATTTACTATGTAATATTAATGTTTTTATCTCATTATTTATTTAACATGCTGTCAGATTGCCGGTGGAGGGTGGGGAAAAATATATCTATAATATATCTATAAATGTATTGTATGAATCCTATGAATTGAAATAATAAAAGCTTGATAAAAAAAAAAAGAAAACCAAATGGTCCAAACCTCATGTCGTCATAATCCCTTCAAACTGTTTTGGAGTATTTACCCTTGTCGGATGGCCAGAATTAGGGCGACTAAATCAATGGAGGCCGGAATTAAGCCGATTAAATCAATGGAGGCCAGGAATTAGGGCGACTAAATCAATGGAGGCCGGAATTAGGGCGACTAAATCAATGGAGGCCGGAATTAGGGCGACTAAATCAATGGAGGCCGGAATTAGGGCGACTAAATCAATGGAGGCCGGAATTAAGCCGATTAAATCAATGGAGGCCGGAATTAAGCCGATTAAATCAATGGAGGCCAGGAATTAGGGCGACTAAATCAATGGAGGTCAGAGAAAAAAAGGGCTAAATAAATCAGGAGAAATGCGTGGCGTCAGCTAGGCTGGATTCTGGGAAAGAACTAATGCTACTGGCTAACTGACAGGCTCACTTCCCTGTTGACCTCTAAGAACTAATGCTACTGGCTAACTGACAGGCTCACTTCCCTGTTGACCTCTAAGAACTAATGCTACTGGCTAACTGACAGGCTCACTTCCCTGTTGACCTCTAAGAACTAATGCTACTGGCTAACTGACAGGCTCACTTCCCGTTGACCTCTAAGAACTAATGCTACTGGCTAACTGACAGGCTCACTTCCCTGTTGACCTCTAAGAACTAATGCTACTGGCTAACTGACAGGCTCACTTCCCCGTTGACCTCTAAGAACTAATGCTACTGGCTAACTGACAGGCTCACTTCCCTGTTGACCTCTAAGAACCAATGCTACTGGCTAACTGACAGGCTCACTTCCCTGTTGACCTCTAAGAACTAATGCTACTGGCTAACTGACAGGCTCACTTCCCTGTTGACCTCTAAGAACTAATGCTACTGGCTAACTGACAGGCTCACTTCCCTGTTGACCTCTAAGAACTAATGCTACTGGCTAACTGACAGGCTCACTTCCCTGTTGACCTCTAAGAACTAATGCTACTGGCTAACTGACAGGCTCACTTCCCGGTTGACCTCTAAGAACTAATGCTACTGGCTAACTGACAGGCTCACTTCCCTGTTGACCTCTAAGAACTAATGCTACTGGCTAACTGACAGGCTCACTTCCCTGTTGACCTCTAAGAACTAATGCTACTGGCTAACTGACAGGCTCACTTCCCTGTTGACCTCTAAGAACTAATGCTACTGGCTAACTGACAGGCTCACTTCCCTGTTGACCTCTAAGAACTAATGCTACTGGCTAACTGACAGGCTCACTTCCCTGTTGACCTCTAAGAACTAATGCTACTGGCTAACTGACAGGCTCACTTCCCTGTTGACCTCTAAGAACTAATGCTACTGGCTAACTGACAGGCTCACTTCCCTGTTGACCTCTAAGAACTAATGCTACTGGCTAACTGACAGGCTCACTTCCCTGTTGACCTCTAAGAACCAATGCTACTGGCTAACTGACAGGCTCACTTCCCTGTTGACCTCTAAGAACTAATGCTACTGGCTAACTGACAGGCTCACTTCCCTGTTGACCTCTAAGAACTAATGCTACTGGCTAACTGACAGGCTCACTTCCCTGTTGACCTCTAAGAACTAATGCTACTGGCTAACTGACAGGCTCACTTCCCTGTTGACCTCTAAGAACTAATGCTACTGGCTAACTGACAGGCTCACTTCCCTGTTGACCTCTAAGAACTAATGCTACTGGCTAACTGACAGGCTCACTTCCCTGTTGACCTCTAAGAACTAATGCTACTGGCTAACTGACAGGCTCACTTCCCTGTTGACCTCTAAGAACTAATGCTACTGGCTAACTGACAGGCTCACTTCCCTGTTGACCTCTAAGAACTAATGCTACTGGCTAACTGACAGGCTCACTTCCCTGTTGACCTCTAAGAACTAATGCTACTGGCTAACTGACAGGCTCACTTCCCTGTTGACCTCTAAGAACTAATGCTACTGGCTAACTGACAGGCTCACTTCCCTGTTGACCTCTAAGAACTAATGCTACTGGCTAACTGACAGGCTCACTTCCCGGTTGACCTCTAAGAACTAATGCTACTGGCTAACTGACAGGCTCACTTCCCTGTTGACCTCTAAGAACTAATGCTACTGGCTAACTGACAGGCTCACTTCCCTGTTGACCTCTAAGAACTAATGCTACTGGCTAACTGACAGGCTCACTTCCCTGTTGACCTCTAAGAACTAATGCTACTGGCTAACTGACAGGCTCACTTCCCTGTTGACCTCTAAGAACTAATGCTACTGGCCAACTGACAGGCTCACTTCCCTGTTGACCTCTAAGAACTAATGCTACTGGCTAACTGACAGGCTCACTTCCCTGTTGACCTCTAAGAACTAATGCTACTGGCTAACTGACAGGCTCACTTCCCTGTTGACCTCTAAGAACTAATGCTACTGGCTAACTGACAGGCTCACTTCCCCTGTTGACCTCTAAGAACTAATGTTACTGGCTAACTGACAGGCTCACTTCCCTGTTGACCTCTAAGAACTAATGCTACTGGCTAACTGACAGGCTCACTTCCTGTTGACCTCTAAGAACTAATGCTACTGGCTAACTGACAGGCTCACTTCCCTGTTGACCTCTAAGAACTAATGCTACTGGCTAACTGACAGGCTCACTTCCCTGTTGACCTCTAAGAACTAATGCTACTGGCTAACTGACAGGCTCACTTCCCCGTTGACCTCTAAGAACTAATGCTACTGGCTAACTGACAGGCTCACTTCCCCGTTGACCTCTAAGAACTAATGCTACTGGCTAACTGACAGGCTCACTTCAATGCTACTGGCTAACTGACAGGCTCACTTCCCCGTTGACCTCTAAGAACTAATGCTACTGGCTAACTGACAGGCTCACTTCCCCGTTGACCTCTAAGAACTAATGCTACTGGCTAACTGACAGGCTCACTTCCCCGTTGACCTCTAAGAACTAATGCTACGGCTAACTGACAGGCTCACTTCCCCGTTGACCTCTAAGAACTAATGCTACTGGCTAACTGACAGGCTCACTTCCCCGTTGACCTCTAAGAACTAATGCTACTGGCCAACTGACAGGCTCACTTCCCGTTGACCTCTAAGAACTAATGCTACTGGCTAACTGACAGGCTCACTTCCCCGTTGACCTCTAAGAACTAATGCTACTGGCTAACTGACAGGCTCACTTCCCCGTTGACCTCTAAGAACTAATGCTACTGGCTAACTGACAGGCTCACTTCCCCGTTGACCTCTAAGAACTAATGCTACTGGCTAACTGACAGGCTCACTTCCCCGTTGACCTCTAAGAACTAATGCTACTGGCTAACTGACAGGCTCACTTCCCCGTTGACCTCTAAGAACTAATGCTACTGGCTAACTGACAGGCTCACTTCCCGTTGACCTCTAAGAACTAATGCTACTGGCTAACTGACAGGCTCACTTCCCCGTTGACCTCTAAGAACTAATGCTACTGGCTAACTGACAGGCTCACTTCCCCGTTGACCTCTAAGAACTAATGCTACTGGCTAACTGACAGGCTCACTTCCCCGTTGACCTCAAAGAACTAATGCTACTGGCTAACTGACAGGCTCACTTCCCCGTTGACCTCTAAGAACTAATGCTACTGGCTAACTGACAGGCTCACTTCCCCGTTGACCTCTAAGAACTAATGCTACTGGCTAACTGACAGGCTCACTTCCCCGTTGACCTCTAAGAACTAATGCTACTGGCTAACTGACAGGCTCACTTCCCCGTTGACCTCTAAGAACTAATGCTACTGGCTAACTGACAGGCTCACTTCCCCGTTGACCTCTAAGAACTAATGCTACTGGCTAACTGACAGGCTCACTTCCCCGTTGACCTCTAAGAACTAATGCTACTGGCTAACTGACAGGCTCACTTCCCTGTTGACCTCTAAGAACTAATGCTACTGGCTAACTGACAGGCTCACTTCCCCGTTGACCTCTAAGAACTAATGCTACTGGCTAACTGACAGGCTCACTTCCCTGTTGACCTCTAAGAACTAATGCTACTGGCTAACTGACAGGCTCACTTCCCTGTTGACCTCTAAGAACTAATGCTACTGGCTAACTGACAGGCTCACTTCCCTGTTGACCTCTAAGAACTAATGCTACTGGCTAACTGACAGGCTCACTTCCCTGTTGACCTCTAAGAACTAATGCTACTGGCTAACTGACAGGCTCACTTCCCTGTTGACCTCTAAGAACTAATGCTACTGGCTAACTGACAGGCTCACTTCCCTGTTGACCTCTAAGAACTAATGCTACTGGCTAACTGACAGGCTCACTTCCCTGTTGACCTCTAAGAACTAATGCTACTGGCTAACTGACAGGCTCACTTCCCTGTTGACCTCTAAGAACTAATGCTACTGGCTAACTGACAGGCTCACTTCCCTGTTGACCTCTAAGAACTAATGCTACTGGCTAACTGACAGGCTCACTTCCCTGTTGACCTCTAAGAACTAATGCTACTGGCTAACTGACAGGCTCACTTCCCTGTTGACCTCTAAGAACTAATGCTACTGGCTAACTGACAGGCTCACTTCCCTGTTGACCTCTAAGAACTAATGCTACTGGCTAACTGACAGGCTCACTTCCCTGTTGACCTCTAAGAACTAATGCTACTGGCTAACTGACAGGCTCACTTCCCTGTTGACCTCTAAGAACTAATGCTACTGGCTAACTGACAGGCTCACTTCCCTGTTGACCTCTAAGAACTAATGCTACTGGCTAACTGACAGGCTCACTTACCCTGTTGACCTCTAAGAACTAATGCTACTGGCTAACTGACAGGCTCACTTCCCTGTTGACCTCTAAGAACTAATGCTACTGGCTAACTGACAGGCTCACTTCCCTGTTGACCTCTAAGAACTAATGCTACTGGCTAACTGACAGGCTCACTTCCCTGTTGACCTCTAAGAACTAATGCTACTGGCTAACTGACAGGCTCACTTCCCTGTTGACCTCTAAGAACTAATGCTACTGGCTAACTGACAGGCTCACTTCCCCTGTTGACCTCTAAGAACTAATGCTACTGGCTAACTGACAGGCTCACTTCCCTGTTGACCTCTAAGAACTAATGCTACTGGCTAACTGACAGGCTCACTTCCCTGTTGACCTCTAAGAACTAATGCTACTGGCTAACTGACAGGCTCACTTCCCTGTTGACCTCTAAGAACTAATGCTACTGGCTAACTGACAGGCTCACTTCCCTGTTGACCTCTAAGAACTAATGCTACTGGCTAACTGACAGGCTCACTTCCCCGTTGAACTAGACATATTTCTTTTCCAATGCGGAGGACATTAAACAGAGGTAAGACAGAGAGCGATTTTCTTCTTTTTAGTAGATTTCTCACAAAAACAAGCTTCTCTCTGTAGAAATGTCAACGGAGCACTGAGCGTATACCAAGCTGTTTATTTTCAAAGCTTTTTAAAAATGTCGTATTACTGGAAGTTTTTTATGGAGACTGTTTAGTTTACAAACCGTTCGGAAGCTACAGACGATATTTTTGTGAGAAGACCGATTTTCGGGATGTCTCATGGTCCGACAAACACCGCTCTAGCTCGGTCACCTTTCACCGCAGATGCGTTACATAGGCGGATATTGTGGATTGAGACGCATCCAATGCAAAAAAACGTGTTTTTAATGGGGATTGTATTATGCTAATTCAATTTCCGCGCTGGGGTTAATGATACGTTAGAGAAAATCAAAAAGGGCCTCTTGAGTGGCGCAGCGGTCTAAGGCACTGCATCACAACGCCTGGGGCGTCACTACAGACCCGGGTTCGATCCCAGGCTGTATCACAACCGGCCGTGACTCCCATAGGGCGGTGCACAATTGGCCCAGCGTCTTCTGGGTTAGGGGAGGGTTTGGCTGGGGGGGCTTTACTTGGCTCATCACGCTCTAGCGACTCCTTGTGGCGGGTCGGGCGCCTGCAGGCTGACCTAGGTCGTCAGTCGAAACAGTGTTTCCTCCAACACATTGGCGCATCTGGCTTCCGGGTTAAGCGAGCGGGTGTTAGGAAGCGCGGTTTGGAAGGGTCATGTTTCGGAGGACGCATGACTCGACCTTCGCCTCCCCCGAGCCCGTTGGGGAGTTGCAGTGATGAGACAAGATCGTAATTGGATCGCAATTGGATATCACGAAATTGAGGGTAGGGGAAAGGGTGTAAAATTACAACAACAAAAATAACAATAAGACACATATAAAACAATGAGAAATTAAATAAACACTGAACCATTCAGAACATAAATAATCATATTTGTTTTGGTAAACTTCACTTCCTTATAACATAAGAAAGTGAATTATCACCAAAAATGTACCTGGTCCAAACTACAACAACACACAGACAGACAGTAGTCTATTGAAGACAGACTCACCACAGGAGACCAGCCAGAACCACTCTAATGGACCTACGACAGACAGACAGACAGACAGTAGTCTATTGAAGACAGACTCACCACAGGAGACCAGCCAGAACCGCTCTGATGGACCTACGACACACAGACAGGAGAGAGGTGTCACGGGCCTACGTTATACACTGAACAAAAAATATAAAAAACGCAACATGTAAAGTGCTGGTCCCATGTTTTATGAGCTGAAATAAAAAGATCCCAGAAATGTTCCATACGCACAAAAAAAAAGCTTATTTTTCTCAGATTTTACGCACAAATGTGTTTACATCCCTGTTAGTGAGCATTTCTCCTTTGCCAAGATAATCCATCCACCTGACAGGTGTGGCATATCAAGAAGCTGAATAAACAGCATGATCATTACACAGGTGCACCTTGTGCTGGGGACAATAAAAGGCCACTCTAAAATGGGCAGTTTTGTCAGAACACAATGCCACAGATGTCTCATGTTTTGAGGGAGCGTGCAATTGGCATGATGACTGCAGGAATGTCCAACAGAGCTGTACCGGAGAATTGAATGTTAATTTCTCTACCATAAGCCGCCTCCAACGTCATTTTAGAGAATTTGCCAGTACGTCCAACCAGCCCCACAACCTTAATGTGTGTGATATTTTATTTTAGCTCATGAAACATGGGACCAACACTTTACATGTTGCGTTGATATTTTTGTTCAGTATAAATTTGACCAACTTTCAAGCCTGTGCACAGCTCTTCACATGCGCACGGCTCCCAGCCAGGCAGTGTTGCAGCGCGAGGTGGAATACGCTATTTAGGATTCCTAGTTCTTTGACTGCGCGATTAATTAACCAGCTATGAAATAAAATGGCGGGAAATACTTTGAAAACAGCTACCGCAGCATTTATTTTACTATAAATGTGATCATACTTGCCTTTTTATTCACAAATGCGCAGTGGTGTAAAGTAATTAAGTAAAAGTACTTTAAAAGTACTACATAAGTCATATGTGGGGGTATCTGTACTTTACTATTTATATATTTGACTACTTTTACTTCACTACATTCCTAAAGAAAATAATGTATTTTTTACTCCATACATTTTCCCTGACACCCAAAAGTACTCGTTACATTTTGAATGCTTAGCAGGACAGGAAAACGGTCCAATTCACGCACTTATCAAGAGAACATCCCTACTGCCTCTGATCTGGCAGACTCACTAAACACACATGCTTCGTTTGTAAATGATGTCTGAGTGTTGGAGTGTGCCCTTGGCTATCCATAAAAATTTAAAAAATAAAGAAAATGGTGCCGTCTGGTTTGCTTGAGATAAGGAATTTGAAATTATTTAAACTTTTACTTAAGTATATTTTAGTAATTAGATTTACTTTTTGATACTTAAAGTATATTTAAAACCAAATATTTTACTGGGTGACTTTCACTTTTACTTGAGTGGGACAACATTCCACAGGCCACAATCAACAGCCTGATCAACTTTATGCGAAGGAGACGTGTCGCGCTGCATGAGGCAAATGGTGGTCACACCAGATACTGACTGGTTTTCTGATCCACGCCCCTACTTTTTTTTGTGTTTTTAAGGTATCTATGTCCAACAGATGCATGTCTGTATTCCCAGTCATGTGAAATCCATAGATTAGGGCCTAATTTATTTATTTCAAATGACTGATTTCCTTATATGAACTGTAACTCAGTAAAATCTTTTTAATTGTTGCATTTATATTTTTGTTACGTATATATATAGCATATTGAAAGGTATCAAACACACAGGCTGACGGAACAGACAGAGCAGAGAGGTGTTATGGCCTGTGGAATACAGCAGAGAGAGATAGGACCTGACAGAGTAGAGCAGAGAGGTGTTATGGCCTGTGGAATACAGCAGAGAGAGAGGACCTGACAGAGTAGAGCAGAGAGGTGTTATGGCCTGTGGAATACAGCAGAGAGAGATATAGGACCTGACAGAGTAGAGCAGAGAGGTGTTATGGCCTGTGGAATACAGCAGAGAGAGATAGGACCTGACAGAGTAGAGCAGAGAGGTGTTATGGCCTGTGGGAATACAGCAGAGAGAGAGATAGGACCTGACAGAGTAGAGCAGAGAGGTGTTATGGCCTGTGGAATACAGCAGAGAGAGATAGGACCTGACAGAGTAGAGCAGAGAGGTGTTATGGCCTGTGGAATACAGCAGAGAGAGAGATAGGACCTGACAGAGTAGAGCAGAGAGGTGTTATGGCCTGTGGAATACAGCAGAGAGAGATAGGACCTGACAGAGTAGAGCAGAGAGGTGTTATGGCCTGTGGAATACAGCAGAGAGAGAGATAGGACCTGACAGAGTAGAGCAGAGAGGTGTTATGGCCTGTGGAATACAGCAGAGAGAGATAGGACCTGACAGAGTAGAGCAGAGAGGTGTTATGGCCTGTGGAATACAGCAGAGAGAGATAGGACCTGACAGAGTAGAGCAGAGAGGTGTCATGGCCTGTGGAATACAGCAGAGAGAGAGATAGGACCTGACAGAGTAGAGCAGAGAGGTTTTATGGCCTGTGGAATACAGCAGAGAGAGAGATAGGACCTGACAGAGTAGAGCAGAGAGGTGTTATGGCCTGTGGAATACAGCAGAGAGATATAGGACCTGACAGAGTAGAGCAGAGAGGTGTCATGGCCTGTGGAATACAGCAGAGAGAGAGATAGGACCTGACAGAGTAGAGCAGAGAGGTGTTATGGCCTGTGGAATACAGCAGAGAGAGAGATAGGACCTGACAGAGTAGAGCAGAGAGGTGTTATGGCCTGTGGAATACAGCAGAGAGAGATAGGACCTGACAGAGTAGAGCAGAGAGGTGTTATGGCCTGTGGAATACAGCAGAGAGAGAGATAGGACCTGACAGAGTAGAGCAGAGAGGTGTTATGGCCTGTGGAATACAGCAGAGAGAGATAGGACCTGACAGAGTAGAGCAGAGAGGTGTTATGGCCTGTGGAATACAGCAGAGAGAGAGATAGGACCTGACAGAGTAGAGCAGAGAGGTGTTATGGCCTGTGGAATACAGCAGAGAGATATAGGACCTGACAGAGTAGAGCAGAGAGGTGTTATGGCCTGTGGAATACAGCAGAGAGAGATAGGACCTGACAGAGTAGAGCAGAGAGGTGTTATGGCCTGTGGAATACAGCAGAGAGAGATAGGACCTGACAGAGTAGAGCAGAGAGGTGTTATGGCCTGTGGAATACAGCAGAGAGAGATAGGACCTGACAGAGTAGAGCAGAGAGGTGTTATGGCCTGTGGAATACAGCAGAGAGAGAGAGATAGGACCTGACAGAGTAGAGCAGAGAGGTGTTATGGCCTGTGGAATACAGCAGAGAGAGAGATAGGACCTGACAGAGTAGAGCAGAGAGGTGTTATGGCCTGTGGAATACAGCAGAGAGAGAGAGATAGGACCTGACAGAGTAGAGCAGAGAGGTGTTATGGCCTGTGGAATACAGCAGAGAGAGATAGGACCTGACAGAGTAGAGCAGAGAGGTGTTATGGCCTGTGGAATACAGCAGAGAGAGATAGGACCTGACAGAGTAGAGCAGAGAGGTGTTATGGCCTGTGGAATACAGCAGAGAGAGAGATAGGACCTGACAGAGTAGAGCAGAGAGGTGTTATGGCCTGTGGAATACAGCAGAGAGAGAGATAGGACCTGACAGAGTAGAGCAGAGAGGTGTTATGGCCTGTGGAATACAGCAGAGAGAGAGATAGGACCTGACAGAGTAGAGCAGAGAGGTGTTATGGCCTGTGGAATACAGCAGAGAGAGAGATATAGGACCTGACAGAGTAGAGCAGAGAGGTGTTATGGCCTGTGGAATACAGCAAGAGAGAGATAGGACCTGACAGAGTAGAGCAGAGAGGTGTTATGGCCTGTGGAATACAGCAGAGAGAGAGATAGGACCTGACAGAGTAGAGCAGAGAGGTGTTATGGCCTGTGGAATACAGCAGAGAGAGAGATAGGACCTGACAGAGTAGAGCAGAGAGGTGTTATGGCCTGTGGAATACAGCAGAGAGAGAGAGATAGGACCTGACAGAGTAGAGCAGAGAGGTGTTATGGCCTGTGGAATACAGCAGAGAGAGAGATAGGACCTGACAGAGTAGAGCAGAGAGGTGTTATGGCCTGTGGAATACAGCAGAGAGAGAGATAGGACCTGACAGAGTAGAGCAGAGAGGTGTTATGGCCTGTGGAATACAGCAGAGAGAGAGATAGGACCTGACAGAGTAGAGCAGAGAGGTGTTATGGCCTGTGGAATACAGCAGAGAGAGATAGGACCTGACAGAGTAGAGCAGAGAGGTGTTATGGCCTGTGGAATACAGCAGAGAGAGATAGGACCTGACAGAGTAGAGCAGAGAGGTGTTATGGCCTGTGGAATACAGCAGAGAGAGAGATAGGACCTGACAGAGTAGAGCAGAGAGGTGTTATGGCCTGTGGAATACAGCAGAGAGAGAGATAGGACCTGACAGAGTAGAGCAGAGAGGTGTTATGGCCTGTGGAATACAGCAGAGAGAGAGATAGGACCTGACAGAGTAGAGCAGAGAGGTGTTATGGCCTGTGGAATACAGCAGAGAGAGATAGGACCTGACAGAGTAGAGCAGAGAGGTGTTATGGCCTGTGGAATACAGCAGAGAGAGATAGGACCTGACAGAGTAGAGCAGAGAGGTGTTATGGCCTGTGGAATACAGCAGAGAGAGAGATAGGACCTGACAGAGTAGAGCAGAGAGGTGTTATGGCCTGTGGAATACAGCAGAGAGAGATAGGACCTGACAGAGTAGAGCAGAGAGGTGTTATGGCCTGTGGAATACAGCAAGAGAGAGATAGGACCTGACAGAGTAGAGCAGAGAGGTGTTATGGCCTGTGGAATACAGCAGAGAGAGAGATAGGACCTGACAGAGTAGAGCAGAGAGGTGTTATGGCCTGTGGAATACAGCAGAGAGAGAGATAGGACCTGACAGAGTAGAGCAGAGAGGTGTTATGGCCTGTGGAATACAGCAGAGAGAGAGATAGGACCTGACAGAGTAGAGCAGAGAGGTGTTATGGCCTGTGGAATACAGCAGAGAGAGAGATAGGACCTGACAGAGTAGAGCAGAGAGGTGTTATGGCCTGTGGAATACAGCAGAGAGAGAGAGATAGGACCTGACAGAGTAGAGCAGAGAGGTGTTATGGCCTGTGGAATACAGCGAGAGAGAGATAGGACCTGACAGAGTAGAGCAGAGAGGTGTTATGGCCTGTGGAATACAGCAGAGAGAGATAGGACCTGACAGAGTAGAGCAGAGAGGTGTTATGGCCTGTGGAATACAGCAGAGAGAGAGAGATAGGACCTGACAGAGTAGAGCAGAGAGGTGTTATGGCCTGTGGAATACAGCAGAGAGAGAGAGATAGGACCTGACAGAGTAGAGCAGAGAGGTGTTATGGCCTGTGGAATACAGCAGAGAGAGAGATAGGACCTGACAGAGTAGAGCAGAGAGGTGTTATGGCCTGTGGAATACAGCAGAGAGAGAGATAGGACCTGACAGAGTAGAGCAGAGAGGTGTTATGGCCTGTGGAATACAGCAGAGAGAGAGAGATAGGACCTGACAGAGTAGAGCAGAGAGGTGTTATGGCCTGTGGAATACAGCAGAGAGAGAGATAGGACCTGACAGAGTAGAGCAGAGAGGTGTTATGGCCTGTGGAATACAGCAGAGAGAGAGATAGGACCTGACAGAGTAGAGCAGAGAGGTGTTATGGCCTGTGGAATACAGCAGAGAGAGAGAGATAGGACCTGACAGAGTAGAGCAGAGAGGTGTTATGGCCTGTGGAATACAGCAGAGAGAGAGATAGGACCTGACAGAGTAGAGCAGAGAGGTGTTATGGCCTGTGGAATACAGCAGAGAGAGAGAGATAGGACCTGACAGAGTAGAGCAGAGAGGTGTTATGGCCTGTGGAATACAGCAGAGAGAGAGATAGGACCTGACAGAGTAGAGCAGAGAGGTGTTATGGCCTGTGGAATACAGCAGAGAGAGAGAGATAGGACCTGACAGAGTAGAGCAGAGAGGTGTTATGGCCTGTGGAATACAGCAGAGAGAGAGATAGGACCTGACAGAGTAGAGCAGAGAGGTGTTATGGCCTGTGGAATACAGCAGAGAGAGAGATAGGACCTGACAGAGTAGAGCAGAGAGGTGTTATGGCCTGTGGAATACAGCAGAGAGAGAGAGAGAGGACCTGACAGAGTAGAGCAGAGAGGTGTTATGGCCTGTGGAATACAGCAGAGAGAGAGATAGGACCTGACAGAGTAGAGCAGAGAGGTGTTATGGCCTGTGGAATACAGCAGAGAGAGATAGGACCTGACAGAGTAGAGCAGAGAGGTGTTATGGCCTGTGGAATACAGCAGAGAGAGAGAGATAGGACCTGACAGAGTAGAGCAGAGAGGTGTTATGGCCTGTGGAATACAGCAGAGAGAGAGAGATAGGACCTGACAGAGTAGAGCAGAGAGGTGTTATGGCCTGTGGAATACAGCAGAGAGAGAGATAGGACCTGACAGAGTAGAGCAGAGAGGTGTTATGGCCTGTGGAATACAGCAGAGAGAGAGATAGGACCTGACAGAGTAGAGCAGAGAGGTGTTATGGCCTGTGGAATACAGCAGAGAGAGAGATAGGACCTGACAGAGTAGAGCAGAGAGGTGTTATGGCCTGTGGAATACAGCAGAGAGAGATAGGACCTGACAGAGTAGAGCAGAGAGGTGTTATGGCCTGTGGAATACAGCAGAGAGAGAGATAGGACCTGACAGAGTAGAGCAGAGAGGTGTTATGGCCTGTGGAATACAGCAGAGAGAGAGATAGGACCTGACAGAGTAGAGCAGAGAGAGTGTTATGGCCTGTGGAATACAGCAGAGAGAGATAGGACCTGACAGAGTAGAGCAGAGAGGTGTTATGGCCTGTGGAATACAGCAGAGAGAGAGATAGGACCTGACAGAATAGAGCAGAGAGGTGTTATGGCCTGTGGAATACAGCAGAGAGAGATAGGACCTGACAGAGTAGAGCAGATAGGTGTTATGGCCTGTGGAATACAGCAGAGAGATAGGACCTGACAGAGTAGAGCAGAGAGGTGTCATGGCCTGTGGAATAGAGCAGAGAGAGATAGGACCTGACAGAGTAGAGCAGAGAGGTGTTATGGCCTGTGGAATACAGCAGAGAGAGAGATAGGACCTGACAGAGTAGAGCAGAGAGGTGTTATGGCCTGTGGAATACAGCAGAGAGATAGGACCTGACAGAGTAGAGCAGAGAGGTGTCATGGCCTGTGGAATACAGCAGAGAGAGATAGGACCTGACAGAGTAGAGCAGAGAGGTGTTATGGCCTGTGGAATACAGCAGAGAGAGAGATAGGACCTGACAGAGTAGAGCAGAGAGGTGTTATGGCCTGTGGAATACAGCAGAGAGAGATAGGACCTGACAGAGTAGAGCAGAGAGGTGTTATGGCCTGTGGAATACAGCAGAGAGAGATAGGACCTGACAGAGTAGAGCAGAGAGGTGTTATGGCCTGTGGAATACAGCAGAGAGAGAGATAGGACCTGACAGAGTAGAGCAGAGAGGTGTTATGGCCTGTGGAATACAGCAGAGAGAGAGATAGGACCTGACAGAGTAGAGCAGAGAGGTGTTATGGCCTGTGGAATACAGCAGAGAGAGAGATAGGACCTGACAGAGTAGAGCAGAGAGGTGTTATGGCCTGTGGAATACAGCGGAGAGAGAGAGATAGGACCTGACAGAGTAGAGCAGAGAGGTGTTATGGCCTGTGGAATACAGCAGAGAGGATATAGAAACATATCAAATCACATGACACAGAGACAGAGAGAGTATACTGCTACGCAACCCACCTGTTCTCCCTCCAGACCCATGATCCTGGGGATGGACGGACCACAGATATCTACATCTAGGAGAGCAACCTAGAACACACACACACAAGGAAGTAAGTAAGGTTTGGAACATTTACTCCAGTAAACACAAAGCAGAGTCAGTGGGCATCACATAGTCAATAGCGTACGAACACCCTCTGACCACAGAGGGGCAGCAGTGAGTTCTGCTACAGCAAGTGAGCCTCCAGCCTGAGGCGCTGTTCCATTTGTGACCACCAGAGGGAGACAAACACTGAGATCAGGTACTCCCAAGGGTTCGTTTGACGCAGAGGTACAGAGCCGGATGTTAGCTAAACAGACTGGTACCAGGCTGGTGTTTTCATAGTACTGAAACCAAACAGACCCTCCTACACCACCGGTCAGGATGACTCTAGCGGTTACCGTCATCAGAGAGAGAGAGAGACAGAGACAGAAAGAGAGAGAGAGAGAGAGAGACAGGGAGAGACAGAGACAGAAAGAGAGAGAACACTAAATAGCTTATGGAACAATACATTTTAAACGTTGTTATTCTCTCTAATGTTGACTGTTAATGTTGTTGTCTTTGTTTTGTTTCATTGACTTGGTTGGTTTTCATCTGGTCTTTCTTTTAACTTGCTTTGGCAAACATAGGTTTCCCATGTCAGAGGACATGGACCTCAGGGCGTTAACGATCCCCTGGAAACGCAGATGATGTCCATTAAGCTGTGTTACGGTTAAATCACTCCCCACGCCAGCAGTGTAGACCTCTGGCGTGTTGTTCTGTCTCTCTCTCTCTCTCTCTCTCTCTCTCTCTCTCTCTCTCTCTCTCTCTCTCTCTCTCTCTCTCTCTCTCTCTGAGGAAGTAACAAAACGAGAGAGAAGCTAAAGGGCATCAGTAACCCTCCTCCCCCTCCCCCAAGCTTCTCCCTGCTGCTTTCTCCTCCAGAGTGATTCTCTGATGTCTTCAGGTCATGTCACTTCCTCTCAGGGCTCAGATTATTTCCTGTGTGTGCACCTGCCTTTGTCTAGGCCATCCCTTTCACGATATATAAAGGCCCAAGTGTTCCTCCAACTTCCTAAATACTTCCTCCCTCTGTTCTAGAGACACTTCTCTAGCCTTCACCAGGGAGAGGCAGTGAGAGTGTGTGTTAAATACTTCCTCCCTCTGTTCTAGAGACACTTCTCTAGCCTTCACCAGGGAGAGGCAGTGAGAGTGTGTGTTAAATACTTCCTCCCTCTGTTCTAGAGACACTTCTCTAGCCTTCACCAGGGAGAGGCAGTGAGAGTGTGTGTTAAATACTTCCTCCCTCTGTTCTAGAGACACTTCTCTAGCCTTCACCAGGGAGAGGCAGTGAGAGTGTGTGTTAAATACTTCCTCCCTCTGTTCTAGAGACACTTCTCTAGCCTTCACCAGGGAGAGGCAGTGAGAGTGTGTGTTAAATACTTCCTCCCTCCTCCTCCTCCTCCTCCCTCTGTTCTAGAGACACTTCTCCAGCCTTCACCAGGGAGAGGCAGTGAGAGTGTGTGTTAAATACTTCCTCCCTCTGTTCTAGAGACACTTCTCCAGCCTTCACCAGGGAGAGGCAGTGAGAGTGTGTGTTAAATACTTCCTCCCTCTGTTCTAGAGACACTTCTCCAGCCTTCACCAGGGAGAGGCAGTGAGAGTGTGTGTTAAATACTTCCTCCCCCCTCTGTTCTAGAGACACTTCTCTAGCCTTCACCAGGGAGAGGCAGTGAGAGTGTGTGTTAAATACTTCCTCCTCCCTCTGTTCTAGAGACACTTCTCTAGCCTTCACCAGGGAGAGGCAGTGAGAGTGTGTGTTAAATACTTCCTCCCCCTCTGTTCTAGAGACACTTCTCTAGCCTTCACCAGGGGAGAGGCAGTGAGAGTGTGTGTTAAATACTTCCTCCCTCTGTTCTAGAGACACTTCTCTAGCCTTCACCAGGGAGAGGCAGTGAGAGTGTGTGTTAAATACTTCCTCCCTCTGTTCTAGAGACACTTCTCTAGCCTTCACCAGGGAGAGGCAGTGAGAGTGTGTGTTAAATACTTCCTCCCTCTGTTCTAGAGACACTTCTCCAGCCTTCACCAGGGAGAGGCAGTGAGAGTGTGTGTTAAATACTTCCTCCCTCTGTTCTAGAGACACTTCTCTAGCCTTCACCAGGGAGAGGCAGTGAGAGTGTGTGTTAAATACTTCCTCCCTCTGTTCTAGAGACACTTCTCCAGCCTTCACCAGGGAGAGGCAGTGAGAGTGTGTGTTAAATACTTCCTCCCTCTGTTCTAGAGACACTTCTCCAGCCTTCACCAGGGAGAGGCAGTGAGAGTGTGTGTTAAATACTTCCTCCCTCTGTTCTAGAGACACTTCTCTAGCCTTCACCAGGGAGAGGCAGTGAGAGTGTGTGTTAAATACTTCCTCCCTCTGTTCTAGAGACACTTCTCTAGCCTTCACCAGGGAGAGGCAGTGAGAGTGTGTGTTAAATACTTCCTCCCTCTGTTCTAGAGACACTTCTCTAGCCTTCACCAGGGAGAGGCAGTGAGAGTGTGTGTTAAATACTTCCTCCCTCCTCCTCCTCCTCCTCCCTCTGTTCTAGAGACACTTCTCCAGCCTTCACCAGGGAGAGGCAGTGAGAGTGTGTGTTAAATACTTCCTCCCTCTGTTCTAGAGACACTTCTCTAGCCTTCACCAGGGAGAGGCAGTGAGAGTGTGTGTTAAATACTTCCTCCTCCCTCTGTTCTAGAGACACTTCTCTAGCCTTCACCAGGGAGAGGCAGTGAGAGTGTGTGTTAAATACTTCCTCCTCCCTCTGTTCTAGAGACACTTCTCTAGCCTTTACCAGGGAGAGGCAGTGAGAGTGTGTGTTAAATACTTCCTCCCCCCTCTGTTCTAGAGACACTTCTCTAGCCTTCACCAGGGAGAGGCAGTGAGAGTATGTGTTAAATACTTCCTCCCTCTGTTCTAGAGACACTTCTCCAGCCTTCACCAGGGAGAGGCAGTGAGAGTGTGTGTTAAATACTTCCTCCCTCTGTTCTAGAGACACTTCTCTAGCCTTCACCAGGGAGAGGCAGTGAGAGTGTGTGTTAAATACTTCCTCCCTCTGTTCTAGAGACACTTCTCTAGCCTTCACCAGGGAGAGGCAGTGAGAGTGTGTTAAATACTTCCTCCCTCTGTTCTAGAGACACTTCTCTAGCCTTCACCAGGGAGAGGCAGTGAGAGTGTGTGTTAAATACTTCCTCCCTCTGTTCTAGAGACACTTCTCTAGCCTTCACCAGGGAGAGGCAGTGAGAGTGTGTGTTAAATACTTCCTCCCTCTGTTCTAGAGACACTTCTCTAGCCTTCACCAGGGAGAGGCAGTGAGAGTGTGTGTTAAATACTTCCTCCCTCTGTTCTAGAGACACTTCTCTAGCCTTCACCAGGGAGAGGCAGTGAGAGTGTGTGTTAAATACTTCCTCCCTCCTCCTCCTCCTCCCTCTGTTCTAGAGACACTTCTCCAGCCTTCACCAGGGAGAGGCAGTGAGAGTGTGTGTTAAATACTTCCTCCCCCCTCTGTTCTAGAGACACTTCTCCAGCCTTCACCAGGGAGAGGCAGTGAGAGTGTGTGTTAAATACTTCCTCCCTCTGTTCTAGAGACACTTCTCTAGCCTTCACCAGGGAGAGGCAGTGAGAGTGTGTGTTAAATACTTCCTCCCCCCTCTCCTCCCTCTGTTCTAGAGACACTTCTCCAGCCTTCACCAGGGAGAGGCAGTGAGAGTATGTGTTAAATACTTCCTCCCTCCTCCTCCTCCTCCCTCTGTTCTAGAGACACTTCTCCAGCCTTCACCAGGGAGAGGCAGTGAGAGTGTGTGTTAAATACTTCCTCCCTCCTCCTCCTCCTCCCTCTGTTCTAGAGACACTTCTCCAGCCTTCACCAGGGAGAGGCAGTGAGAGTGTGTGTTAAATACTTCCTCCCTCCTCCTCCTCCCTCTGTTCTAGAGACACTTCTCCAGCCTTCACCAGGGAGAGGCAGTGAGAGTGTGTGTTAAATACTTCCTCCCTCCTCCTCCTCCTCCCTCTGTTCTAGAGACACTTCTCCAGCCTTCACCAGGGAGAGGCAGTGAGAGTGTGTGTTAAATACTTCCTCCCTCTGTTCTAGAGACACTTCTCTAGCCTTCACCAGGGAGAGGCAGTGAGAGTATGTGTTAAATACTTCCTCCCTCCTCCTCCTCCTCCTCCCTCTGTTCTAGAGACACTTCTCTAGCCTTCACCAGGGAGAGGCAGTGAGAGTGTGTGTTAAATACTTCCTCCCTCTGTTCTAGAGACACTTCTCTAGCCTTCACCAGGGAGAGGCAGTGAGAGTGTGTGTTAAATACTTCCTCCCTCTGTTCTAGAGACACTTCTCCAGCCTTCACCAGGGAGAGGCAGTGAGAGTGTGTGTTAAATACTTCCTCCCCTCTGTTCTAGAGACACTTCTCTAGCCTTCACCAGGGAGAGGCAGTGAGAGTATGTGTTAAATACTTCTCCCTCCCCCTCCTCCCTCTGTTCTAGAGACACTTCTCCAGCCTTCACCAGGGAGAGGCAGTGAGAGTGTGTGTTAAATACTTCCTCCCTCCTCCTCCTCCCTCTGTTCTAGAGACACTTCTCCAGCCTTCACCAGGGAGAGGCAGTGAGAGTGTGTGTTAAATACTTTTCCCCTCCTCCTCCCTCTGTTCTAGAGACACTTCTCCAGCCTTCACCAGGGAGAGGCAGTGAGAGTGTGTGTTAAATACTCCTCCTCCTCCTCCCTCTGTTCTAGAGACACTTCTCCAGCCTTCACCAGGGAGAGGCAGTGAGAGTGTGTGTTAAATACTTCCTCCCTCCTCCTCCTCCTCCCTCTGTTCTAGAGACACTTCTCTAGCCTTCACCAGGGAGAGGCAGTGAGAGTGTGTGTTTTATTTAGCTTGGTATTTCATTTGAGAACAAATACTGCTTGCTCAAGAGGTGAACTGAACAGTTGAATGAAAAACCTGTGATATGATGCGTTTTAACGGTCCTACGTGGTCTGATCATAAAGAGGAGTTTGGGAAGTATAGCACACAGTGTCTGTCCGATCACACCGACTGTGGTCAGGTATCTGTGTGACCCTCCCACAGTACAGGACACGGGGACAGAGAGAGGTTGAAGTGTTACCTCTTTAGTGGTGTCACCATCTGTGTGTCCCTCCCACAGTACAGGACACGGGACAGAGAGAGGTTGAAGTGTTACCTCTTTAGTGGTGTCACCATCTGTGTGACCCTCCCACAGTACAGGACACGGGACAGAGAGAGGTTGAAGTGTTACCTCTTTAGTGGTGTCACCATCTGTGTGACCCTCCCACAGTACAGGACACGGGACAGAGAGGTTGAAGTGACAGAGAGGTTAAAGTGTTACCTCTTTAGTGGTGTCACCATCTGTGTGACCCTCCCACAGTACAGGACACGGGACAGAGAGAGGTTGAAGTGACAGAGAGGTTAAAGTGTTACCTCTTTAGTGGTGTCACTATCTGTGTGACCCTCCCACAGTACAGGACACGGGACAGAGAGGGGTTGAAGTGACAGAGAGAGGTTGAAGTGTTACCTCTTTAGTGGTGTCACCATCTGTGTGACCCTCCCACAGTACAGGACACGGGACAGAGAGAGGTTGAAGTGTTACCTCTTTAGTGGTGTCACCATCTGTGTGACCCTCCCACAGTACAGGACACGGGACAGAGAGGTTGAAGTGACAGAGAGGTTAAAGTGTTACCTCTTTAGTGGTGTCACCATCTGTGTGACCCTCCCACAGTACAGGACAGAGAGGGGTTGAAGTGTTACCTCTTTAGTGGTGTCACCATCTGTGTGTCCCTCCCACAGTACAGGACACGGGACAGAGAGAGGTTGAAGTGACAGAGAGGTTAAAGTGTTACCTCTTCAGTGGTGTCACCATCTGTGTGACCCTCCCACAGTACAGGACACGGGGACAGAGAGAGGTTGAAGTGTTACCTCTTTAGTGGTGTCACCATCTGTGTGTCCCTCCCACAGTACAGGACACGGGACAGAGAGGGATTGAAGTGACAGAGAGGTTGAAGTGTTACCTCTTTAGTGCTGTCGCTAGCCAGTGCGTGGGCCAGGTGTGCGCTGAAGGTACTCTTCCCCACTCCTCCTTTCCCTGACAGGACCAAGATCTTATGTTTCACTGTTAACATCTTCTCTGCGATCTCCTCTATGGCTGCAGGGAGGGAGAGAGAGGGTGAGGGATGGAGAGAGGGGGTGAGGGAGGGAGAGAGAGGGTGAGGGAGGGAGAGAGAGGGTGAGGGAGAGACAGAAAGGGAAAAGGGAGGGGGAGAGAGGGGGGAGGGATGGAGAGAGAGGTGAGGGAGGGAGAGAGAGGGTGAGGGAAAAGGGAGGGGGAGAGAGGGGGAGGGATGGAGAGAGAGGGTGAGGGAGGGGGAGAGAGGTGAGGGAGAGGGTGGGTGAGGGAGAGAGAGAGAGGGTGAGGGAGAGAGAGAGAGGGTGAGGGAGAGAGAGAGAGGGTGAGGGAGAGGGTGATGGAGGCGGGGGAGAGAGAGGGTGAGGGAGGGAGGGAGAGAGAGGGTGAGGGAGGGAGAGAGAGGGTGAGGGAGGGAGGGAGAGAGAGGGTGAGGGAGGGAGGGAGAGAGAGGTGAGGGAGGGAGGGAGAGAGAGGTGAGGGAGGGAGGGAGAGAGAGGGAAGGAGAGAGAGGGTGGGTGAGGGAGGGAGGGAGAGAGAGGGTGAGGGAGGGAGGGAGAGAGAGGGTGAGGGAGGGAGGGAGAGAGAGGGTGAGGGAGGGAGAGAGAGGGTGAGGGAGAGAGAGGGTGAGGGAGGGAGGGAGAGAGAGAGGCATTAAACACACATTGAAAAGGAATGCAGCAGACTAATCAGTACCGCTGTTATTCACAAGATCAAGGTCAGGGTCTACAGAACAGAGATAGAAAAAGAGCTACAGGTCAGGGTCTACAGGACAGAGATAGAGAGGTACCGGTCAGGGTCTACAGGACAGAGATAGAAAGAGAGCTACAGGTCAGGGTCTACAGGACAGAGATAGAAAGAGAGCTACAGGTCAGGGTCTACAGGACAGAGATAGAAAGAGAGCTACAGGTCAGGGTCTACAGGACAGAGATAGAAAGAGAGCTACAGGTCAGGGTCTACAGGACAGAGATAGAAAGAGAGCTACAGGTCAGGGTCTACAGGACAGAGATAGAGCTACAGGTCAGGGTCTACAGGACAGAGATAGATAGAGAGCTACAGGTCAGGGTCTACAGGACAGAGATAGAAAGAGAGCTACAGGTCAGGGTCTACAGGACAGAGATAGATAGAGAGCTACAGGCCAGGGTCTACAGAACAGAGATAGAAAGAGAGATACAGGTCAGGGTCTACAGGACAGAGATAGAAAGAGAGCTACAGGTCAGGGTCTACAGGACAGAGATAGAAAGAGAGCTACAGGTCAGGGTCTACAGGACAGAGATAGAAAGAGAGCTACAGGTCAGGGTCTACAGGACAGAGATAGAAAGAGAGCTACAGGTCAGGGTCTACAGAACAGAGATAGAAAGAGAGCTACAGGTCAGGGTCTACAGGACAGAGATAGAAAGAGAGCTACAGGTCAGGGTCTACAGGACAGAGATAGAAAGAGAGCTACAGGTCAGGGTCTACAGGACAGAGATAGATAGAGAGCTACAGGTCAGGGTCTACAGAACAGAGATAGAAAGAGAGATACAGGTCAGGGTCTACAGGACAGAGATAGAAAGAGAGCTACAGGTCAGGGTCTACAGGACAGAGATAGAAAGAGAGCTACAGGTCAGGGTCTACAGAACAGAGATAGAAAGAGAGCTACAGGTCAGGGTCTACAGGACAGAGATAGAGAGCTACAGGTCAGGGTCTACAGGACAGAGATAGATAGAGAGCTACAGGTCAGGGTCTACAGGACAGAGATAGAAAGAGAGCTACAGGTCAGGGTCTACAGGACAGAGATAGAAAGAGAGATACCGAGACAGACGGACAGTCTTACCTGGGTCTGGTGCTTTAGTGGCTCCAGAGGAACAGAGGTTCTGGTTGGGACAACCCTGACACGCTGACGTCTTCCCTGCCTGCTCACTGGCCGTACCGGGGCAGTCTGACAACCAATACAACCAATCAGTCAATACACCAATCAATATATCACATGGACCAAGCAATCAGATAATCTCGCAAAATGAATATTTAGAAAATGCTTGCTTCTTTGTCCATTAATCTGCGACTGTGACTGGATGAGTTAAAACAAGAGATCCCTTGATCAAAGATACTATAGTTTATCGGACAGGTCATGTTATGTTATACAGCCAATCCTACTGTAGCCAGCAGATCCGACCCCCGCCCTATGGTCAGATAGGCTTCCTGTGTAGATTAAGACACCATGGAGCCTGTGTGAGGTATGGTTCGAAAAAAAATAACTAAATCCTGGGATGGGAAATGCGTTGTGTAATCCGAATTGTCCCATTATCCCCAACTATTACACTGAGAAGATTGAACGACTGCTACTTTTTACGTAAACTGCCAGAGTTTTGACAGATCAATTTAAGACATGATGGACTTCTGTTAGTTAGCAGAAGCCGCAGCAGCCATTATGGAGTGGGCGCATAGCGTTGAAAAACAAATGAGCTGTTTTGGCTGACACTGCCATTCCAAAATGGCTGCTGTGGCTTCTGCTAACTAACAGAAGTCCATCATGTCTAAATTGATCTGTCAAACCTTGGTTTGGAAACTCGCCTGGCTCGCTAACCGTGCCATATAAACACTTTTCACCGAACTTCGACACAGAAGTGACTTGTTCCGTAGCAGGTTAGGGATAACTAACGTAGTAGGTTAGGAGACCGAGGTTAAGGTTAGGAAAGGGGTTAGTGTTAGCGAAAATGCTCTCCCAACCTGTTACGAGAATCACATTGTATCGAAATGCCATGAAAAGACTGTGTGTCCCCCTTGTGTTATGACAGGTAGCTAGCTACGCTAACCGGCTAGCAGATAACTTCCAGACAAGCTACTCTTCTTAACGGCGACAACAAACCTGACATTCACGAACATCTAAACAGTAGCATTATAAGAGGCTAAACCATATAATAATAAACGTGGTGTCTGGAAGCTGTCGTGTTAATTTAATGAACTTTAAACAAACTCACGCTGTGGCGCATTACTTGGAACGTCTGCCATGTTTGCTGTGGTTATTCTTCTTCTTCAGTGGGGTTTATCGGCGGTCGGCATCCAACGTTATGGTGCATTACCGCCACCTACCGTACTGGAGTGTGGGCCAGAGACAGGGAGAAACTAAATCCTACCTGTCAGTGGGTTTATCGGCGGTCGGCATCCAACGTTATGGTGCATTACCGCCACCTACCGTACTGGAGTGTGGGCCAGAGACAGGGAGAAACTAAATCCTACCTGCCAGCCCCGTTGCTCTTAAAAAAAGTGTTTATGACACCGGATTCAAAAATTAGAATCTTTCAATTTAAATTATTATATAAAATTCTTGCTACCAATAGAATGTTATTTATATGGGGGATACAATCTTCCCAGCTCTGCAGATTTTGCTGTGAAGAGACAGAATCATTAGATCATTTGTTTTGGTTCTGTCCATTTGTAGCTTGTTTTTGGACAAAGGTCCAGGAATGGCTAAAGGATTGCAATATTTACCTGGAGCTAACCTTGCAGATAGCATTACTGGGTGATCTGAAAAGTCATAGTCAATCAATCAATAATATAATAATACTTTTAGCAAAAATGTTTATTTTTAATTCACAATCTGTAGAAGCAATGAGAATAGAAAGGTTCAGAACTTTTGTAAAACATCACAGTACGGTTGAAATATATATGGCAAATAGAAATCCTATATGGATGGTGTTAAGAGATAGATGGGAGGTATTGAATAGAGTTGAAGGATGGGACTAATAACAAATAACAACAAATAATAACAAAGATAGCTAATAATGTAAGCATACTTTGTCCATAATAAGTATATAGGTTGTATGTTGGGAGCTTTTGGGAAAGAGCACAGTTAGAAAGATATGGCATATAGAAGCAAACCGGATGGACATCATGAAAATGATCGGAGAGGTTGAGAGTAGAAGAAGTTCACGAGCAAAAAATAAAAATGTGTGTATGTATATATATATATATATATATATATATATAATAGAATTATTGTAAAATTAACTCTGTCCATAAGGTGTAGATAGTAAGTATAGACCGGAAGTAGAGGCCTGGGCATTGTTGGTCACTAATTTACTCCAAGTAGGGAAAGGATGGTGGGGTTGAAAAGTAATAAAGGGGAGTATATATAAAAAAAACATGGGGGATTGGAAGTGATGCAGACAATTACATTGATAGAAGATACAATCTATCTGCAATATTAAACTGATCCACTCCCCCCCCAGAAAAATAAAAAATAAAAAAATGATAACAAAATATTTGAGACTATATCTAATGACGTTATACTCAATATACTCTTTAAACTAATTTCCTGTATCCCCTTCTCCCTCATACTAGATCTCATCCTCTCTCGTTCCCTCTGATACTGTCCACACTGTAGCAATCCATGCTCCACGGTCTGTTTCCTGACAATAATCACACTTTCCTGTTGGATGCTTTCCTATCACATTTAATGTCTTATTCAACTGGCTGTGTCCCACCCTTAATCTTGTAAAAAAAATTGCCTCCTCTCTTCTGTCCCTTCCTGCCGTCCTCCCCAACTTTCCTCTGTACTTTGAAATAAAAACCAGGAACTGAGAGTCGTGATCATGGGCTATGGCCACATATGCTCCCGGCAGAACCAGTTATTTATTGCGTGCTCTGCTCTGCCTCCTCTTCGATCCGAGCGGCTATTCCTCGTGCACCTAGAACCTAACGCTTCAATAAAGCCTACATATGCGTAATTTAACTTTTAAAATGTATTACTTTTTTTATCAGGGGCGCTACTTTGGTTTTAGAAGTGTCCAGTCGGATAAACACTCTAAACAGCCTACCTGACCGCTCTGAGGCGTCCGCATGGTCCTAAAGCACACCGTCGCGTCGTTTTGTATCACATTCCAATGATAAAACTGGGCGGCGGGGGGGACCAAAATGATATTTTTGTCACACTGTTTTAATCTGACCAGGCTCTTCAAAAGTCTCCTGTAAGCATGTGCATGTTCATCCAAAATATATTTCCAGCATCCTCAAAATGGCATGACGTTGATATGCAACCTGGTCTCAGAGATGTACTTTTACTATGTTACATTTACATTTACATTTTAGTCATTTAGCAGACTGTTACGTCTAGTCTATGAGACCAGGCTGTGACTGGCAAGTGCACCAGTCCAGTGTCACTTTGAATATGCCTGCAAATCATAGTTCACCAGCAGCCCCAAACGTCTAAAGAATAAGCTACAGAGCAGCCAAAACAAGCTTGGAAGAATTGTTCCTTAAACTTCCGCCTCATACTCATCTGGAGCGTCAGCATTTTTTTCCTTCTTTTTTTCACCTTTATTTAACCAGGTAAACCAGTTGAGAACAAGTTCTCATTTACAACTGCGACCTGGCCAAGATAAAGCAAAGCAGTGCGATTTAAAAACAACAACACAGAGTTACATATGGGGAAAAAACCAAAACATAAAGTCAAAAAAATACAACAGAAAATATATATATACAGTGTGTGCAAATGTAGCAAGTTTTATGCAGCTGGGCTGGCTATCTGTGGGGGGGCTTGGGGGGATAGTAGTATTAATTCAACTTGGTCTGGTCCACATGAATGATCACAGAATCAGCGCCCAGGTACCTAACCAACTATTTTTTCATTTGTTAGAGATTGTCCTCCAGCACAACACCAGAGCCAGAGGCTGGGTTGCACCAACATGGTTTAAAATAATCTAGGATTAGAGCTCATCTAGGTTTTGTAAATCTAGGTTTATAATTAAACGGAGATGCGTTGCACCACTTCATTTAAAAATCTGGATCAAGTAAACCTATGATTAACGGTTTTTGAACTATGATTAGTGACATGTTACGCCAATATATTAGGTATTTGGTGAGTTGAAATGAAGTAGCTAGCCTACTTGACAAATGAGGCCACACAGTTGCTGTTCCTTGATAAAAAATAATAATAACAGTGTAACGTTTGAACTACTGCAACTCCATCGTGAAAGGTTCTCATGGGGTTGGCTGATTTGAAATAAAATCCGTTATTTACCAGTGGCGGCAGGTAGCTTAGTGGTTAAGAGCGTGGTGCCGGTAACCGAAAGGTCGCTGGTTCTAATCCCCCGAGCCGACTAGGTGAAAAATCTGTCGATGTGCCCTTGAGCAAGGCACTCACACCCGTCGCTATGGGCGGGCCATAGGGTGCCTGGCCCGCCCCAAAAAATGCTTGTGCCCCCCCTCCCCCCACTTGAGGGAATTTGTTATTAAATATAAGTACTGTAGGCTAATAATAATTGTGCCATGCATTTCATATGCCCCCCTTAAGACTGAGGTCTGGCGACGGGTCTGAAGACACTTAACCCTAATTGCTTCTGTAAGTCACTCTGGATAAGAGCGTCTGCTCAAATATCAACATCAATACTAGACAGAAAACTCATTCGTTAGCTACTGTAGCTAGCTAGTTTATAAACTAAGCTAGCTCTGGCATAAAATATAATTTATTGTCATTACTTAACGTTATTTAGCCGTTTATTATTTGTCCGCTAGCCACCTGATCATGGCACGTCACAGAAGTTCACATTTCTCCGCTTATGAAAAATAAAAAAGCTATTGTCGGAGCTGATGGAGGAATTTAGTAACGTACCGGAGGATAAAAGAACAGACAACACGACTGTCAAAAAGAAGGAAGACACCTGGGCCGTTTTACGCGACAGATTTAATGGATCGACACGGATTAAAGAGAAGAGGGACCCAAATCGGATGAAGGCTGCTGGAGAAACTTAAAAGAGAAAGTCAAAAAGGATGCGGCAGAGGAGAGGCAGGGGCTATTTCAGACCGGAGGGGGGGGGCCTCCGTCCAAGGGAATTGATCCTCTCTCCCAGAAGATATGCGAGATGATTCCTCAGCAGTTTGCCCCTCTCCTTAACCCCTATGATGACGACGGACAACTCGACCCACCAATAATTAGTAAGCATAAATAACTGGTAAATATCGATGACTATAATGCACGTTAACGCTACTTCACTACAATGTTACCATTATCAGGCCCATTACAGCATGTTGCATAACGTCATCATTCGTACATTTTTTTTTTTTTACATTTCAGTCATTTAGCAGACGCTCTTATCCAGAGCGACTTACAGGAGCAATTATGGATAAGTGCCTTGCTCAAGGGCACATCGACAGATTTGTCACCTAGTCGGCTCGGGGATTAGAACCAGCACCCTTTCGGTTACTGGCACAATGCTCTTAACCACTAAGCTACCTGCCACCCTTATGTACCAAGGCTGGGCATATCATAAGCCCCAATTCATTTGTTGTACGTAAATATCCTACTAATAATGAGTTAATTTTCTGTCTTTCCTTTCCCTTTAGTTGTGCTGACACCCTGTGCAGTGGAGAAACAGCAGTGCCTGGATCTTGCACCAGCAGCAAAAACACCAGACAGGCCAAGCAAACGCCCCAGAACTGACATGAACCATCTCCTCTCCTCTCCTCTCTTTTATCCTCTCCTCTCCTCTCCTCTCCTCTCCTCTCTCCTCTCCTCTCCCTCTCCTCTCCTCTCCTCTCCTCTCCTCTCCTCTCCTCTCCTCTCCTCTCCTCTCCTCTCCTCTCCTCTCCTCTCCTCTCCTCTCCTCTCCTACACTCTTAGAAAAAAAAGGTGCTATCTAGAACCTAAAAAGGTTCTCCGGCCGTCCCCATAGGAGAACCCTTTTTTAATAACCATTTTTGGTTCCAGGTAGAACCCTATTGGTTCCAGGTAGAACTCGTTTGGGTTCCATGTAGAACCTTTTCCCTAGACGGTTTTACATGGAACCCAAAAGAGTTCTACCTGGAACCAAAAAGGATTCGACCCGTAACAAAAAAAGGGTTATCCTATTGGGATAGCCAAAGAACCCTTTTGGAACCATTTTTTTCTAAGAGTGTGCTGTATTGGCCAGTAATATCTAATATGTGTATATACAGTATTTCATATATACATCACGTGACTAGTAATACGACTGAACAATTAGCCTATTAAAAATGTTGATCTGACTACAAAAGATCCTTAAAACATACATTTTGACCCTAGGACAACGGGAGGGTTAAAACATACAAGCAAGCATTAGGGATGAGTTGATATAAATTAAATAAAGTTGGTTCAACACAGTGGCGGGTCATTTTGACCCTAGGACAACGGGAGGGTTAAAACATACAAGCAAGCATTAGGGATGAGTTGATATAAATTAAATAAAGTTGGTTCAACACAGTGGCGGGTCATTTTGACCCTAGGACAACGGGAGGGTTAAAACATACAAGCAAGCATTAGGGATGAGTTGATATAAATTAAATAAAGTTGGTTCAACACAGTGGCGGGTCATTTTGACCCTAGGACAACGGGAGGGTTAAAACATACAAGCAAGCATTAGGGATGAGTTGATATAAATTAAATAAAGTTGGTTCAACACAGTGGCGGGTCATTTTGACCCTAGGACAACGGGAGGGTTAAAACATACAAGCAAGCATTAGGGATGAGTTGATATAAATTAAATAAAGTTGGTTCAACACAGTGGCGGGTCATTTTGACCCTAGGACAACGGGAGGGTTAAAACATACAAGCAAGCATTAGGGATGAGTTGATATAAATTAAATAAAGTTGGTTCAACACAGTGGCGGGTCATTTTGACCCTAGGACAACGGGAGGGTTAAAACATACAAGCAAGCATTAGGGATGAGTTGATATAAATTAAATAAAGTTGGTTCAACACAGTGGCGGGTCATTTTGACCCTAGGACAATGGGAGGGTTAAAACATACAAGCAAGCATTAGGGATGAGTTGATATAAATTAAATAAAGTTGGTTCAACACAGTGGCGGGTCATTTTGACCCTAGGACAACGGGAGGGTTAAAACATACAAGCAAGCATTAGGGATGAGTTGATATAAATTAAATAAAGTTGGTTCAACACAGTGGCGGGTCATTTTGACCCTAGGACAACGGGAGGGTTAAAACATACAAGCAAGCATTAGGGATGAGTTGATATAAATTAAATAAAGTTGGTTCAACACAGTGGCGGGTCATTTTGACCCTAGGACAACGGGAGGGTTAAAACATACAAGCAAGCATTAGGGATGAGTTGATATAAATTAAATAAAGTTGGTTCAACACAGTGGCGGGTCATTTTGACCCTAGGACAACGGGAGGGTTAAAACATACAAGCAAGCATTAGGGATGAGTTGATATAAATTAAATAAAGTTGGTTCAACACAGTGGCGGGTCATTTTGACCCTAGGACAACGGGAGGGTTAAAACATACAAGCAAGCATTAGGGATGAGTTGATATAAATTAAATAAAGTTGGTTCAACACAGTGGCGGGTCATTTTGACCCTAGGACAACGGGAGGGTTAAAACATACAAGCAAGCATTAGGGATGAGTTGATATAAATTAAATAAAGTTGGTTCAACACAGTGGCGGGTCATTTTGACCCTAGGACAACGGGAGGGTTAAAACATACAAGCAAGCATTAGGGATGAGTTGATATAAATTAAATAAAGTTGGTTCAACACAGTGGCGGGTCATTTTGACCCTAGGACAACGGGAGGGTTAAAACATACAAGCAAGCATTAGGGATGAGTTGATATAAATTAAATAAAGTTGGTTCAACACAGTGGCGGGTCATTTTGACCCTAGGACAACGGGAGGGTTAAAACATACAAGCAAGCATTAGGGATGAGTTGATATAAATTAAATAAAGTTGGTTCAACACAGTGGCGGGTCATTTTGACCCTAGGACAACGGGAGGGTTAAAACATACAAGCAAGCATTAGGGATGAGTTGATATAAATTAAATAAAGTTGGTTCAACACAGTGGCGGGTCATTTTGACCCTAGGACAACGGGAGGGTTAAAACATACAAGCAAGCATTAGGGATGAGTTGATATAAATTAAATAAAGTTGGTTCAACACAGTGGCGGGTCATTTTGACCCTAGGACAACGGGAGGGTTAAAACATACAAGCAAGCATTAGGGATGAGTTGATATAAATTAAATAAAGTTGGTTCAACACAGTGGCGGGTCATTTTGACCCTAGGACAACGGGAGGGTTAAAACATACAAGCAAGCATTAGGGATGAGTTGATATAAATTAAATAAAGTTGGTTCAACACAGTGGCGGGTCATTTTGACCCTAGGACAACGGGAGGGTTAAAACATACAAGCAAGCATTAGGGATGAGTTGATATAAATTAAATAAAGTTGGTTCAACACAGTGGCGGGTCATTTTGACCCTAGGACAACGGGAGGGTTAAAACATACAAGCAAGCATTAGGGATGAGTTGATATAAATTAAATAAAGTTGGTTCAACACAGTGGCGGGTCATTTTGACCCTAGGACAACGGGAGGGTTAAAACATACAAGCAAGCATTAGGGATGAGTTGATATAAATTAAATAAAGTTGGTTCAACACAGTGGCGGGTCATTTTGACCCTAGGACAACGGGAGGGTTAAAACATACAAGCAAGCATTAGGGATGAGTTGATATAAATTAAATAAAGTTGGTTCAACACAGTGGCGGGTCATTTTGACCCTAGGACAACGGGAGGGTTAAAACATACAAGCAAGCATTAGGGATGAGTTGATATAAATTAAATAAAGTTGGTTCAACACAGTGGCGGGTCATTTTGACCCTAGGACAACGGGAGGGTTAAAACATACAAGCAAGCATTAGGGATGAGTTGATATAAATTAAATAAAGTTGGTTCAACACAGTGGCGGGTCATTTTGACCCTAGGACAACGGGAGGGTTAAAACATACAAGCAAGCATTAGGGATGAGTTGATATAAATTAAATAAAGTTGGTTCAACACAGTGGCGGGTCATTTTGACCCTAGGACAACGGGAGGGTTAAAACATACAAGCAAGCATTAGGGATGAGTTGATATAAATTAAATAAAGTTGGTTCAACACAGTGGCGGGTCATTTTGACCCTAGGACAACGGGAGGGTTAAAACATACAAGCAAGCATTAGGGATGAGTTGATATAAATTAAATAAAGTTGGTTCAACACAGTGGCGGGTCATTTTGACCCTAGGACAACGGGAGGGTTAAAACATACAAGCAAGCATTAGGGATGAGTTGATATAAATTAAATAAAGTTGGTTCAACACAGTGGCGGGTCATTTTGACCCTAGGACAACGGGAGGGTTAAAACATACAAGCAAGCATTAGGGATGAGTTGATATAAATTAAATAAAGTTGGTTCAACACAGTGGCGGGTCATTTTGACCCTAGGACAACGGGAGGGTTAAAACATACAAGCAAGCATTAGGGATGAGTTGATATAAATTAAATAAAGTTGGTTCAACACAGTGGCGGGTCATTTTGACCCTAGGACAACGGGAGGGTTAAAACATACAAGCAAGCATTAGGGATGAGTTGATATAAATTAAATAAAGTTGGTTCAACACAGTGGCGGGTCATTTTGACCCTAGGACAACGGGAGGGTTAAAACATACAAGCAAGCATTAGGGATGAGTTGATATAAATTAAATAAAGTTGGTTCAACACAGTGGCGGGTCATTTTGACCCTAGGACAACGGGAGGGTTAAAACATACAAGCAAGCATTAGGGATGAGTTGATATAAATTAAATAAAGTTGGTTCAACACAGTGGCGGGTCATTTTGACCCTAGGACAACGGGAGGGTTAAAACATACAAGCAAGCATTAGGGATGAGTTGATATAAATTAAATAAAGTTGGTTCAACACAGTGGCGGGTCATTTTGACCCTAGGACAACGGGAGGGTTAAAACATACAAGCAAGCATTAGGGATGAGTTGATATAAATTAAATAAAGTTGGTTCAACACAGTGGCGGGTCATTTTGACCCTAGGACAACGGGAGGGTTAAAACATACAAGCAAGCATTAGGGATGAGTTGATATAAATTAAATAAAGTTGGTTCAACACAGTGGCGGGTCATTTTGACCCTAGGACAACGGGAGGGTTAAAACATACAAGCAAGCATTAGGGATGAGTTGATATAAATTAAATAAAGTTGGTTCAACACAGTGGCGGGTCATTTTGACCCTAGGACAACGGGAGGGTTAAAACATACAAGCAAGCATTAGGGATGAGTTGATATAAATTAAATAAAGTTGGTTCAACACAGTGGCGGGTCATTTTGACCCTAGGACAACGGGAGGGTTAAAACATACAAGCAAGCATTAGGGATGAGTTGATATAAATTAAATAAAGTTGGTTCAACACAGTGGCGGGTCATTTTGACCCTAGGACAACGGGAGGGTTAAAACATACAAGCAAGCATTAGGGATGAGTTGATATAAATTAAATAAAGTTGGTTCAACACAGTGGCGGGTCATTTTGACCCTAGGACAACGGGAGGGTTAAAACATACAAGCAAGCATTAGGGATGAGTTGATATAAATTAAATAAAGTTGGTTCAACACAGTGGCGGGTCATTTTGACCCTAGGACAACGGGAGGGTTAAAACATACAAGCAAGCATTAGGGATGAGTTGATATAAATTAAATAAAGTTGGTTCAACACAGTGGCGGGTCATTTTGACCCTAGGACAACGGGAGGGTTAAAACATACAAGCAAGCATTAGGGATGAGTTGATATAAATTAAATAAAGTTGGTTCAACACAGTGGCGGGTCATTTTGACCCTAGGACAACGGGAGGGTTAAAACATACAAGCAAGCATTAGGGATGAGTTGATATAAATTAAATAAAGTTGGTTCAACACAGTGGCGGGTCATTTTGACCCTAGGACAACGGGAGGGTTAAAACATACAAGCAAGCATTAGGGATGAGTTGATATAAATTAAATAAAGTTGGTTCAACACAGTGGCGGGTCATTTTGACCCTAGGACAACGGGAGGGTTAAAACATACAAGCAAGCATTAGGGATGAGTTGATATAAATTAAATAAAGTTGGTTCAACACAGTGGCGGGTCATTTTGACCCTAGGACAACGGGAGGGTTAAAACATACAAGCAAGCATTAGGGATGAGTTGATATAAATTAAATAAAGTTGGTTCAACACAGTGGCGGGTCATTTTGACCCTAGGACAACGGGAGGGTTAAAACATACAAGCAAGCATTAGGGATGAGTTGATATAAATTAAATAAAGTTGGTTCAACACAGTGGCGGGTCATTTTGACCCTAGGACAACGGGAGGGTTAAAACATACAAGCAAGCATTAGGGATGAGTTGATATAAATTAAATAAAGTTGGTTCAACACAGTGGCGGGTCATTTTGACCCTAGGACAACGGGAGGGTTAAAACATACAAGCAAGCATTAGGGATGAGTTGATATAAATTAAATAAAGTTGGTTCAACACAGTGGCGGGTCATTTTGACCCTAGGACAACGGGGAGGGTTAAAACATACAAGCAAGCATTAGGGATGAGTTGATATAAATTAAATAAAGTTGGTTCAACACAGTGGCGGGTCATTTTGACCCTAGGACAACGGGAGGGTTAAAACATACAAGCAAGCATTAGGGATGAGTTGATATAAATTAAATAAAGTTGGTTCAACACAGTGGCGGGTCATTTTGACCCTAGGACAACGGGAGGGTTAAAACATACAAGCAAGCATTAGGGATGAGTTGATATAAATTAAATAAAGTTGGTTCAACACAGTGGCGGGTCATTTTGACCCTAGGACAACGGGAGGGTTAAAACATACAAGCAAGCATTAGGGATGAGTTGATATAAATTAAATAAAGTTGGTTCAACACAGTGGCGGGTCATTTTGACCCTAGGACAACGGGAGGGTTAAAACATACAAGCAAGCATTAGGGATGAGTTGATATAAATTAAATAAAGTTGGTTCAACACAGTGGCGGGTCATTTTGACCCTAGGACAACGGGAGGGTTAAAACATACAAGCAAGCATTAGGGATGAGTTGATATAAATTAAATAAAGTTGGTTCAACACAGTGGCGGGTCATTTTGACCCTAGGACAACGGGAGGGTTAAAACATACAAGCAAGCATTAGGGATGAGTTGATATAAATTAAATAAAGTTGGTTCAACACAGTGGCGGGTCATTTTGACCCTAGGACAACGGGAGGGTTAAAACATACAAGCAAGCATTAGGGATGAGTTGATATAAATTAAATAAAGTTGGTTCAACACAGTGGCGGGTCATTTTGACCCTAGGACAACGGGAGGGTTAAAACATACAAGCAAGCATTAGGGATGAGTTGATATAAATTAAATAAAGTTGGTTCAACACAGTGGCGGGTCATTTTGACCCTAGGACAACGGGAGGGTTAAAACATACAAGCAAGCATTAGGGATGAGTTGATATAAATTAAATAAAGTTGGTTCAACACAGTGGCGGGTCATTTTGACCCTAGGACAACGGGAGGGTTAAAACATACAAGCAAGCATTAGGGATGAGTTGATATAAATTAAATAAAGTTGGTTCAACACAGTGGCGGGTCATTTTGACCCTAGGACAACGGGAGGGTTAAAACATACAAGCAAGCATTAGGGATGAGTTGATATAAATTAAATAAAGTTGGTTCAACACAGTGGCGGGTCATTTTGACCCTAGGACAACGGGAGGGTTAAAACATACAAGCAAGCATTAGGGATGAGTTGATATAAATTAAATAAAGTTGGTTCAACACAGTGGCGGGTCATTTTGACCCTAGGACAACGGGAGGGTTAAAACATACAAGCAAGCATTAGGGATGAGTTGATATAAATTAAATAAAGTTGGTTCAACACAGTGGCGGGTCATTTTGACCCTAGGACAACGGGAGGGTTAAAACATACAAGCAAGCATTAGGGATGAGTTGATATAAATTAAATAAAGTTGGTTCAACACAGTGGCGGGTCATTTTGACCCTAGGACAACGGGAGGGTTAAAACATACAAGCAAGCATTAGGGATGAGTTGATATAAATTAAATAAAGTTGGTTCAACACAGTGGCGGGTCATTTTGACCCTAGGACAACGGGAGGGTTAAAACATACAAGCAAGCATTAGGGATGAGTTGATATAAATTAAATAAAGTTGGTTCAACACAGTGGCGGGTCATTTTGACCCTAGGACAACGGGAGGGTTAAAACATACAAGCAAGCATTAGGGATGAGTTGATATAAATTAAATAAAGTTGGTTCAACACAGTGGCGGGTCATTTTGACCCTAGGACAACGGGAGGGTTAAAACATACAAGCAAGCATTAGGGATGAGTTGATATAAATTAAATAAAGTTGGTTCAACACAGTGGCGGGTCATTTTGACCCTAGGACAACGGGAGGGTTAAAACATACAAGCAAGCATTAGGGATGAGTTGATATAAATTAAATAAAGTTGGTTCAACACAGTGGCGGGTCATTTTGACCCTAGGACAACGGGAGGGTTAAAACATACAAGCAAGCATTAGGGATGAGTTGATATAAATTAAATAAAGTTGGTTCAACACAGTGGCGGGTCATTTTGACCCTAGGACAACGGGAGGGTTAAAACATACAAGCAAGCATTAGGGATGAGTTGATATAAATTAAATAAAGTTGGTTCAACACAGTGGCGGGTCATTTTGACCCTAGGACAACGGGAGGGTTAAAACATACAAGCAAGCATTAGGGATGAGTTGATATAAATTAAATAAAGTTGGTTCAACACAGTGGCGGGTCATTTTGACCCTAGGACAACGGGAGGGTTAAAACATACAAGCAAGCATTAGGGATGAGTTGATATAAATTAAATAAAGTTGGTTCAACACAGTGGCGGGTCATTTTGACCCTAGGACAACGGGAGGGTTAAAACATACAAGCAAGCATTAGGGATGAGTTGATATAAATTAAATAAAGTTGGTTCAACACAGTGGCGGGTCATTTTGACCCTAGGACAACGGGAGGGTTAAAACATACAAGCAAGCATTAGGGATGAGTTGATATAAATTAAATAAAGTTGGTTCAACACAGTGGCGGGTCATTTTGACCCTAGGACAACGGGAGGGTTAAAACATACAAGCAAGCATTAGGGATGAGTTGATATAAATTAAATAAAGTTGGTTCAACACAGTGGCGGGTCATTTTGACCCTAGGACAACGGGAGGGTTAAAACATACAAGCAAGCATTAGGGATGAGTTGATATAAATTAAATAAAGTTGGTTCAACACAGTGGCGGGTCATTTTGACCCTAGGACAACGGGAGGGTTAAAACATACAAGCAAGCATTAGGGATGAGTTGATATAAATTAAATAAAGTTGGTTCAACACAGTGGCGGGTCATTTTGACCCTAGGACAACGGGAGGGTTAAAACATACAAGCAAGCATTAGGGATGAGTTGATATAAATTAAATAAAGTTGGTTCAACACAGTGGCGGGTCATTTTGACCCTAGGACAACGGGAGGGTTAAAACATACAAGCAAGCATTAGGGATGAGTTGATATAAATTAAATAAAGTTGGTTCAACACAGTGGCGGGTCATTTTGACCCTAGGACAACGGGAGGGTTAAAACATACAAGCAAGCATTAGGGATGAGTTGACGTTGACCAGCAAGAATTGGTCTGAGAATTGTCTATATCAAAGGCAGATATTTAATTAACATTGTAAAATGAATGGATTCACATAAAAGGCATAAAGGTTAAGTTACAAAGCACACTTCTAGGCAGATAGAGTACCAGTCAAAAGTTTGGACAAAAATGTCATCAAGGCAAAGGGTGGTTACTTTGAAGAATCTAAAATCTAAAATATATTTGGATTTGTTTAACACTTATTTGGTTTACTACATGATTCCATATGTGTTATTTCATAGCTTTGATGTCTTCACTACTATTCTACAATGTAAAAAATAATACAAAATAAAGAAAAAGCCTTGAATGAGTAGGTGTGTCCAAACTCTTGACTGGTAGCGTATATATATATATATATATATATATATATGCTTTTACCCATTTTTCTCCCCAATTTCATGGTATCCAATTGGTAGTTACAGTCTTGTCCAATCGCTGCAACTCCCCTACGGACTATGAGAACTGATCATTTAACCTTCCACCATGGACTGGATACAGGATAAGAGAGAGATCATACAACCTTCCTCCATGGACTGGATACAGGATAAGAGAGAGATCGTACAACCTTCCTCCATGGACTGGATACAGGATAAGAGAGAGATCGTACAACCTTCCTCCATGGACTGGATACAGGATAAGAGAGAGATCATACAACCTTCCTCCATGGACTGGATACAGGATAAGAGAGAGATCGTACAACCTTCCTCCATGGACTGGATACAGGATAAGAGAGAGATCGTACAACCTTCCTCCATGGACTGGATACAGGATAAGAGAGAGATCATACAACCTTCCTCCATGGACTGGATACAGGAAAAGAGAGAGATCATACAACCTTCCTATATGGACTGGATACAGGATAAGAGAGAGATCATACAACCTTCCTCTATGGACTGGATACAGGATAAGAGAGAGATCATACAACCTTCCTCCATGGACTGGATACAGGATAAGAGAGATATCATACAACCTTCCTCCATGGACTGGATACAGGAAAAGAGAGATCATACAACCTTCCTCCATGGACTGGATACAGGATAAGAGAGAGATCATACAACGTTCCTCCATGGACTGGATACAGGATAAGAGAGAGATCGTACAACCTTCCTCCATGGACTGGATACAGGATAAGAGAGAGATCGTACAACCTTCCTCCATGGACTGGATACAGGATAAGAGAGAGATCGTACAACCTTCCTCCATGGACTGGATACAGGATAAGAGAGAAATCATACAATCTTCCTCCATGGACTGGATACAGGATAAGAGAGAGATCATACAACCTTCCACCATGGACTGGATACAGGATAAGAGAGAGATCATACAACCTTCCTCCATGGACTGGATACAGGATAAGAGAGAGATCATACAACCTTCCTCCATGGACTGGATACAGGATAAGAGAGAGATCATACAACCTTCCTCCATGGACTGGATACAGGATAAGAGAGAGATCATACAACCTTCCTCCATGGACTGGATACAGGAAAAGAGAGAGATCATACAACCTTCCTCCATGGACTGGATACAGGATAAGAGAGAAATCATACAACCTTCCTCCATGGACTGGATACAGGATAACAGAGATCATACAACCTTCCTCCATGGACTGGATACAGGATAAGAGAGATCATACAACCTTCCTCCATGGACTGGATACAGGATAAGAGAGAAATCATACAACCTTCCTCCATGGACTGGATACAGGATAACAGAGATCATACAACCTTCCTCCATGGACTGGATACAGGATAAGAGAGAGATCGTACAACCTTCCTCCATGGACTGGATACAGGAAAATCCCAATAGGCCGGGCGTTTCTGATACTGGAACCGGCGCGCCAGGCAACAACGATCATACCACACTCAAAGTCGCTTAGGTCACTCGTTTTGCCCATTCTAACCTTCATTCGAACAGTAACTGAATGCCTCAGTGCCTGTCTGCCTGCTTTATATAACAAGCCCCGACCACAGACATTTTCGGCCATTTGTTCTAAATAGGGAACAGGTTGCCACCATAGGGATTAGGAATAGAGACTGTGTCTTGTCTCCTCAGGTCTAAGGCTCTCTGAAGGAGAGATATCGTATCTTTCAGGTGTTAAACAGGCAAAGCTATATGTTAATGTCTATAAAGGTGAACTGTAGGTAACCAGTAGGTCTTCTCTCCTCAGGTCTAAGGCTCTCTGAAGTAGAGATACCGTATCTTTCAGGTGATAAACAGGCAAAGCTATATGTTAATGTCTATAAAGGTGAACTCTACAGTTAACAGTATTTCTTCTCTCCCCACGTCTAACCGTAGGGCACAGCAGGAGGTGGAGCAGGACCTGAATGATAAACACCTGGCCTATCAGGTCGACTCTAAATGTCACCAACTGATCACCACTAACTACTGCCCTAACCTCAGCCACCTGGACAAGAGGTGGGTCAGGGGTCAGAGATCAGAGGTCAGAGGTCATACACGCAGTGAGGAAGGAGTTAAAGTACAGGGTAATATGCATGTCTGGAGGTGAGTGTGTGTTTGTGGGATGCAACGGCTTTCTTTGCTCATCCCCGTCCTCTCATTGCAGAGAGAGATAAGAGAGAGGGAGAGAGAGATAGATAGAGAGAGAGAGAGATGAGAGAGATGAGAGAGAGAGAGAGGGAGAGAGAGAGAGAGAAAAAGAGAGAGATGAGAGAGAGAGAGAGAGAGAGAGAGAGGAGAGAGAGAGAGAGAGGGAGAGAGAGAGAGAGAGAGAGAGAGAGAGAGAGAGAGAGAGAGAGAGAGAGAGAGAGAGAGAAAGAGAGAGAGGGAGAGAGGGAGAGAGAGAGAGAGGGAGAGAGAGGGAGCGAGAGGGAGAGAGAAAGAGGTTACTTGAACAGCCTTTACGACCAGGTCCACCTATACAAGGCAGCAGTGCCCACCTTCGCCCGGACCCTAAAGGATATCGCTGTCAACCGCAGACCCAACACCTCACACAGGAGCAACAGATCAACAGACACCCCGCCCAGACCAGCGAGACACTCTCCCAGACCTGCAGGACCCCACATGGATAGAGAACAGAAGATCATAGGTTTGAATCTCACTGATGCCGTGTCACAATAAAAAAGCAATGTGTTTGCATGATTTATGCCTAAGTAAATGAATTTCCATGTGTCCTATCTGTGCTTGGAGTTCAAAACAGTTAACCTAAGCTAGCAGTGTTATTAACATTCTCGGAACGAGTTTTAATTACCTTCAAATAAACTATAATTTCCGTTCTCAGAACGTTAATAAAACCTCCCAGGAAAACTATCAGGGAACCATAATAAAATGTTTTCAGAAACTCCATGCAACCTAAAAATGAATGTTCCCAGGACAGGCAAAATGTTTGCTTCCGTTCTTAGAAACGTACAAAAAACTTTTAGTTTTACCGGTCAGGAAACTTGGCTTCGTTCCCAGAACCAATGGGAAACCAAAAAAACGTACATTCCCACAACTGTCTGGATGATATCCAGAGTGGTGCCTCTGCTATCTGGGTTATATCCAGAGTGGTGCCTCTGCTATCTGGGTTATATCCAGAGTGGTGCCTCTGCTGTCTGGGTGATATCCAGAGTGCTACCCTGTTGTCACTACTAGGAGAGAGACCTTGGAGATGCTACCCTGTTGTCACTACTAGGAGAGGAACTAGACCTTGGAGATGCTACCCTGTTGTCACTACTAGGAGAGAGACCTTGGAGATGCTACCCTGTTGTCACTACTAGGAGAGGAACTAGACCTTGGAGATGCTACCCTGTTGTCACTACTAGGAGAGAGACCTTGGAGATGCTACCCTGTTGTCACTACTAGGAGAGAGACCTTGGAGATGCTACCCTGTTGTCACTACTAGGAGAGAGACCTTGGAGATGCTACCCTGTTGTCACTACTAGGAGAGAGACCTTGGAGATGCTACCCTGTTGTCACTACTAGGAGAGAGACCTTGGAGATGCTACCCTGTTGTCACTACTAGGAGAGGAACTAGACCTTGGAGATGCTACCCTGTTGTCACTACTAGGAGAGAGACCTTGGAGATGCTACCCTGTTGTCACTACTAGGAGAGGGACTAGACCTTGGAGATGCTACCCTGTTGTCACTACTAGGAGAGAGACCTTGGAGATGCTACCCTGTTGTCACTACTAGGAGAGGAACTAGACCTTGGAGATGCTACCCTGTTGTCACTACTAGGAGAGGAACTAGACCTTGGAGATGCTACCCTGTTGTCACTACTAGGAGAGAGACCTTGGAGATGCTACCCTGTTGTCACTACTAGGAGAGGAACTAGACCTTGGAGATGCTACCCTGTTGTCACTACTAGGAGAGGAACTAGACCTTGGAGATGCTACCCTGTTGTCACTACTAGGAGAGAGACCTTGGAGATGCTACCCTGTTGTCACTACTAGGAGAGGGACTAGACCTTGGAGATGCTACCCTGTTGTCACTACTAGGAGAGGAACTAGACCTTGGAGATGCTACCCTGTTGTCACTACTAGGAGGGGAACTAGACCTTGGAGATGCTACCCTGTTGTCACTACTAGGAGAGGAACTAGACCTTGGAGATGCTACCCTGTTGTCACTACTAGGAGAGAGACCTTAGAGATGCTACCCTGTTGTCACTACTAGGAGAGAGACCTTGGAGATGCTACCCTGTTGTCACTACTAGGAGAGGAACTAGACCTTGGAGATGCTACCCTGTTGTCACTACTAGGATAGGAACTAGACCTTGGAGATGCTACCCTGTTGTCACTACTAGGAGAGGAACTAGACCTTGGAGATGCTACCCTGTTGTCACTACTAGGAGAGGAACTAGACCTTGGAGATGCTACCCTGTTGTCACTACTAGGAGAGGGACTAGACCTTGGAGATGCTACCCTGTTGTCACTACTAGGAGAGGAACTAGACCTTGGAGATGCTACCCTGTTGTCACTACTAGGAGGGGAACTAGACCTTGGAGATGCTACCCTGTTGTCACTACTAGGAGAGGGACTAGACCTTGGAGATGCTACCCTGTTGTCACTACTAGGAGAGGAACTAGACCTTGGAGATGCTACCCTGTTGTCACTACTAGGAGAGGAACTAGACCTTGGAGATGCTACCCTGTTGTCACTACTAGGAGAGGAACTAGACATTGGACATGCTACCCTGTTGTCACTACTAGGAGAGGAACTAGACCTTGGAGATGCTACCCTGTTGTCACTACTAGGAGAGAGACCTTGGAGATGCTACCCTGTTGTCACTACTAGGAGAGGACCTAGACCTTGGAGATGCTACCCTGTTGTCACTACTAGGAGAGGACCTAGACCTTGGAGATGCTACCCTGTTGTCACTACTAGGAGAGGAACTAGACCTAGGAGATGCTACCCTGTTGTCACTACTAGGAGAGGAACTAGACCTAGGAGATGCTACCCTGTTGTCACTACTAGGAGAGGAACTAGACCTTGGAGATGCTACCCTGTTGTCACTACTAGGAGAGGAACTAGACCTTAGAGATGCTACCCTGTTGTCACTACTAGGAGAGGCACTAGACCTTGGAGATGCTACCCTGTTGTCACTACTAGGAGAGGAACTAGACCTAGGAGATGGTACCCTGTTGTCACTACTAGGAGAGGGACTAGACCTTGGAGATGCTACCCTGTTGTCACTACTAGGAGAGAGACCTTGGAGATGCTACCCTGTTGTCACTACTAGGAGAGGAACTAGACCTTGGAGATCCTACCCTGTTGTTACTACTAGGAGAGGAACTAGACCTTGGAGATGCTACCCTGTTGTCACTACTAGGAGAGGAACTAGACCTTGGAGATGCTACCCTGTTGTCACTACTAGGAGAGGGACTAGACCTTGGAGATGCTACCCTGTTGTCACTACTAGGAGAGGACCTAGACCTTAGAGATGCTACCCTGTTGTCACTACTAGGAGAGGAACTAGACCTTGGAGATGCTACCCTGTTGTCACTACTAGGAGAGGAACTAGACCTTGGAGATGCTACCCTGTTGTCACTACTAGGAGAGGAACTAGACCTTGGAGATGCTACCCTGTTGTCACTACTAGGAGAGAGACCTTGGAGCTGCTACCCTGTTGTCACTACTAGGAGAGGACCTAGACCTTGGAGATGCTACCCTGTTGTCACTACTAGGAGAGGAACTAGACCTTGGAGATGCTACCCTGTTGTCACTACTAGGAGAGGGACTAGACCTTGGAGATGCTACCCTGTTGTCACTACTAGGAGAGGCACTAGACCTTGGAGATGCTACCCTGTTGTCACTACTAGGAGAGGAACTAGACCTAGGAGATGCTACCCTGTTGTCACTACTAGGAGAGGGACTAGACCTTGGAGATGCTACCCTGTTGTCACTACTAGGAGAGAGACCTTGGAGATGCTACCCTGTTGTCACTACTAGGAGAGGAACTAGACCTTGGAGATCCTACCCTGTTGTTACTACTAGGAGAGGAACTAGACCTTGGAGATGCTACCCTGTTGTCACTACTAGGAGAGGAACTAGACCTTGGAGATGCTAACCTGTTGTCACTACTAGGAGAGGGACTAGACCTTGGAGATGCTACCCTGTTGTCACTACTAGGAGAGGAACTAGACCTTGGAGATGCTACCCTGTTGTCACTACTAGGAGGGGAACTAGACCTTGGAGATGCTACCCTGTTGTCACTACTAGGAGAGAGACCTTGGAGATGCTACCCTGTTGTCACTACTAGGAGAGAGACCTTGGAGATGCTACCCTGTTGTCACTACTAGGAGAGGAACTAGACCTTGGAGCTGCTACCCTGTTGTCGTTACTAGGAGAGAGACCTTTGAGATGCTACCCTGTTGTCACTTCTAGGAGAGGAACTAGACCTTGGAGATGCTACCCTGTTGTCACTACTAGGAGAGGAACTAGACCTTGGAGATGCTACCCTGTTGTCACTACTAGGAGAGAGACCTTGGAGATGCTACCCTGTTGTCACTACTAGGAGAGGAACTAGACCTTGGAGATGCTACCCTGTTGTCACTACTAGGAGAGGGACTAGACCTTGGAGATGCTACCCTGTTGTCACTACTAGGAGAGAGACCTTGGAGATGCTACCCTGTTGTCACTACTAGGAGAGGAACTAGACCTTGGAGATGCTACCCTGTTGTCACTACTAGGAGAGGAACTAGACCTTGAAGATGCTACCCTGTTGTCACTACTAGGAGAGGAACTAGACCTTGGAGATGCTACCCTGTTGTCACTACTAGGAGAGGGACTAGACCTTGGAGATGCTACCCTGTTGTCACTACTAGGAGAGGAACTAGACCTTGGAGATGCTACCCTGTTGTCACTACTAGGAGAGGAACTAGACCTTGGAGATGCTACCCTGTTGTCACTACTAGGAGAGAGACCTTGGAGATGCTACCCTGTTGTCACTACTAGGAGAGGAACTAGACCTTGGAGATGCTACCCTGTTGTCACTACTAGGAGAGGAACTAGACCTTGGAGATGCTACCCTGTTGTCACTACTAGGAGAGGAACTAGACCTTGGAGATGCTACCCTGTTGTCACTACTAGGAGAGGAACTAGACCTTGGAGATGCTACCCTGTTGTCACTACTAGGAGAGAGACCTTGGAGATGCTACCCTGTTGTCACTACTAGGAGAGAGACCTTGGAGATGCTACCCTGTTGTCGTTACTAGGAGAGAGACCTTGGAGCTGCTACCCTGTTGTCACTACTAGGAGAGGGACTAGACCTTGGAGATGCTACCCTGTTGTCACTGCTAGGAGAGGAACTAGACCTTGGAGATGCTACCCTGTTGTCACTACTAGGAGAGGGACTAGACCTTGGAGATGCTACCCTGTTGTCACTACTAGGAGAGGAACTAGACCTTGGAGATGCTACCCTGTTGTCACTACTAGGAGAGGAACTAGACCTTGGAGATGCTACCCTGTTGTCACTACTAGGAGAGAGACCTTGGAGATGCTACCCTGTTGTCACTACTAGGAGAGGAACTAGACCTTGGAGATGCTACCCTGTTGTCACTACTAGGAGAGGAACTAGACCTTGGAGATGCTACCCTGTTGTCACTACTAGGAGAGGAACTAGACCTTGGAGATGCTACCCTGTTGTCACTACTAGGAGAGGAACTAGACCTTGGAGATGCTACCCTGTTGTCACTACTAGGAGAGAGACCTTGGAGATGCTACCCTGTTGTCACTACTAGGAGAGAGACCTTGGAGATGCTACCTTGTTGTCACTACTAGGAGAGGAACTAGACCTTGGAGATGCTACCCTGTTGTCACTACTAGGAGAGAGACCTTGGAGATGCTACCCTGTTGTCACTACTAGGAGAGGGACTAGACCTTGGAGATGCTACCCTGTTGTCACTACTAGGAGAGAGACCTTAGAGATGCTACCCTGTTGTCACTACTAGGAGAGGAACTAGACCTTGGAGATGCTACCCTGTTGTCACTACTAGGAGAGGAACTAGACCTTGGAGATGCTACCCTGTTGTCACTACTAGGAGAGGAACTAGACCTTGGAGATGCTACCCTGTTGTCACTACTAGGAGAGGAACTAGACCTTGGAGATGCTACCCTGTTGTCACTACTAGGAGAGGAACTAGACATTGGAGCTGCTACCCTGTTGTCACTACTAGGAGAGGCACTAGACCTTAGAGATTCTACCCTGTTGTCACTACTAGGAGAGGAACTAGACCTTGGAGATGCTACCCTGTTGTCACTACTAGGAGAGGAACTAGACCTTGGAAATGCTACCCTGTTGTCACTACTAGGAGAGGGACTAGACCTTGGAGATGCTACCCTGTTGTCACTACTAGGAGAGGCACTAGACCTTAGAGATTCTACCCTGTTGTCACTACTAGGAGAGGAACTAGACCTTGGAGATGCTACCCTGTTGTCACTACTAGGAGAGGACCTAGACCTTGGAAATGCTACCCTGTTGTCACTACTAGGAGAGGGACTAGACCTTGGAGATGCTACCCTGTTGTCACTACTAGGAGAGAGACCTTGGAGATGCTACCCTGTTGTCACTACTAGGAGAGAGACCTTGGAGATGCTACCCTGTTGTCACTACTAGGAGAGGGACTAGACCTTGGAGATGCTACCCTGTTGTCACTACTAGGAGAGAGACCTTGGAGATGCTACCCTGTTGTCACTACTAGGAGAGGAACTAGACCTTGGAGATGCTACCCTGTTGTCACTACTAGGAGAGGAACTAGACCTCGGAGATGCTACCCTGTTGTCACTACTAGGAGAGGACCTAGACCTTAGAGATGCTACCCTGTTGTCACTACTAGGAGAGGCACTAGACCTTGGAGATGCTACCCTGTTGTCACTACTAGGAGAGGACCTAGACCTTGGAGATGCTACCCTGTTGTCACTACTAGGAGAGGAACTAGACCTTGGAGATGCTACCCTGTTGTCACTACTAGGAGAGGAACTAGACCTTGGAGATGCTACCCTGTTGTCACTACTAGGAGGGGAACTAGACCTTGGAGATGCTACCCTGTTGTCACTACTAGGAGAGAGACCTTGGAGATGCTACCCTGTTGTCACTACTAGGAGAGGAACTAGACCTTGGAGCTGCTACCCTGTTGTTGTTACTAGGAGAGAGACCTTTGAGATGCTACCCTGTTGTCACTACTAGGAGAGGAACTAGACCTTGGAGATGCTACCCTGTTGTCACTACTAGGAGAGGAACTAGACCTTGGAGATGCTACCCTGTTGTCACTACTAGGAGAGGAACTAGACCTTGGAGATGCTACCCTGTTGTCACTACTAGGAGAGAGACCTTGGAGATGCTACCCTGTTGTCACTACTAGGAGAGGAACTAGACCTTGGAGATGCTACCCTGTTGTCACTACTAGGAGAGGAACTAGACCTTGGAGATGCTACCCTGTTGTCACTACTAGGAGAGGGACTAGACCTTCTAGATGCTACCCTGTTGTCACTACTAGGAGAGAGACCTTGGAGATGCTACCCTGTTGTCACTACTAGGAGAGGAACTAGACCTTGGAGATGCTACCCTGTTGTCACTACTAGGAGAGGAACTAGACCTTGAAGATGCTACCCTGTTGTCACTACTAGGAGAGGAACTAGACCTTGGAGATGCTACCCTGTTGTCACTACTAGGAGAGGACCTAGACCTTGGAGATGCTACCCTGTTGTCACTACTAGGAGAGGAACTAGACCTTGGAGATGCTACCCTGTTGTCACTACTAGGAGAGGAACTAGACCTTGGAGATGCTACCCTGTTGTCACTACTAGGAGAGGAACTAGACCTTGGAGATGCTACCCTGTTGTCACTACTAGGAGAGGCACTAGACCTTGGAGCTGCTACCCTGTTGTCACTACTAGGAGAGGACCTAGACCTTGGAGATGCTACCCTGTTGTCGTTACTAGGAGAGAGACCTTGGAGCTGCTACCCTGTTGTCACTACTAGGAGAGGGACTAGACCTTGGAGATGCTACCCTGTTGTCACTACTAGGAGAGGAACTAGACCTTGGAGATGCTACCCTGTTGTCACTACTAGGAGAGGGACTAGACCTTGGAGATGCTACCCTGTTGTCACTACTAGGAGAGGAACTAGACCTTGGAGATGCTACCCTGTTGTCACTACTAGGAGAGGAACTAGACCTTGGAGATGCTACCCTGTTGTCACTACTAGGAGAGGGACTAGACCTTGGAGATGCTACCCTGTTGTCACTACTAGGAGAGGAACTAGACCTTGGAGATGCTACCCTGTTGTCACTACTAGGAGAGGAACTAGACCTTGGAGATGCTACCCTGTTGTCACTACTAGGAGAGGAACTAGACCTTGGAGATGCTACCCTGTTGTCACTACTAGGAGAGGAACTAGACCTTGGAGATGCTACCCTGTTGTCACTATTAGGAGAGGGACTAGACCTTAGAGCTGCTACCCTGTTGTCACTACTAGGAGAGGAACTAGACCTTGGAGATGCTACCCTGTTGTCACTACTAGGAGAGAGACCTTAGAGATGCTACCCTGTTGTCACTACTAGGAGAGGAACTAGACCTTGGAGATGCTACCCTGTTGTCACTACTAGGAGAGGAACTAGACCTTGGAGATGCTACCCTGTTGTCACTACTAGGAGAGGGACTAGACCTTAGAGCTGCTACCCTGTTGTCACTACTAGGAGAGGAACTAGACCTTGGAGATGCTACCCTGTTGTCACTACTAGGAGAGAGACCTTAGAGATGCTACCCTGTTGTCACTACTAGGAGAGGGACTAGACCTTGGAGATGCTACCCTGTTGTCACTACTAGGAGAGGAACTAGACCTTGGAGATGCTACCCTGTTGTCACTACTAGGAGAGGAACTAGACCTTGGAGATGCTACCCTGTTGTCACTACTAGGAGAGATACCTTGGAGATGCTACCCTGTTGTCACTACTAGGAGAGGACCTAGACCTTGGAGATGCTACCCTGTTGTCACTACTAGGAGAGGAACTAGACCTTGGAGATGCTACCCTGTTGTCACTACTAGGAGAGGAACTAGACCTTGGAGATGCTACCCTGTTGTCACTACTAGGAGAGGAACTAGACCTTGGAGATGCTACCCTGTTGTCACTACTAGGAGATGAACTAGACCTTGGAGATGCTACCCTGTTGTCACTACTAGGAGAGGGACTAGACCCTGGAGATGCTACCCTGTTGTCACTACTAGGAGAGGAACTAGACCTTGGAGATGCTACCCTGTTGTCACTACTAGGAGAGGAACTAGACCTTGGAGATGCTACCCTGTTGTCACTACTAGGAGAGGGACTAGACCCTGGAGATGCTACCCTGTTGTCACTACTAGGAGAGGAACTAGACCTTGGAGATGCTACCCTGTTGTCACTACTAGGAGAGGAACTAGACCTTGGAGATGCTACCCTGTTGTCACTACTAGGAGAGGGACTAGACCTTGGAGATGCTACCCTGTTGTCACTACTAGGAGAGGGACTAGACCTTGGAGATGCTACCCTGTTGTTACTACTAGGAGAGGAACTAGACCTTGGAGATGCTACCCTGTTGTCACTACTAGGAGAGGGACTAGACCTTGGAGATGCTACCCTGTTGTCACTACTAGAAGAGGGACTAGACCTTGGAGATGCTACCCTGTTGTCACTACTAGGAGAGGAACTAGTCCTTGGAGATGCTACCCTGTTGTCGTTACTAGGAGAGAGACCTTGGAGCTGCTACCCTGTTGTCACTACTAGGAGAGGGACTAGACCTTGGAGATGCTACCCTGTTGTCACTACTAGGAGAGGAACTAGACCTTGGAGATGCTACCCTGTTGTCACTACTAGGAGAGGAACTAGACCTTGGAGATGCTACCCTGTTGTCACTACTAGGAGAGGGACTAGACCTTGGAGATGCTACCCTGTTGTCACTACTAGGAGAGGAACTAGACCTTGGAGATGCTACCCTGTTGTCACTACTAGGAGAGGAACTAGACCTTGGAGATGCTACCCTGTTGTCACTACTAGGAGAGGAACTAGACCTTGGAGATGCTACCCTGTTGTCACTATTAGGAGAGGGACTAGACCTTAGAGCTGCTACCCTGTTGTCACTACTAGAAGAGGGACTAGACCTTGGAGATGCTACCCTGTTGTCACTATTAGGAGAGGGACTAGACCTTAGAGCTGCTACCCTGTTGTCACTACTAGGAGAGGAACTAGACCTTGGAGATGCTACCCTGTTGTCACTACTAGGAGAGGGACTAGACCTTGGAGATGCTACCCTGTTGTCACTACTAGGAGAGGAACTAGACCTTGGAGATGCTACCCTGTTGTCACTACTAGGAGAGGAACTAGACCTTGGAGATGCTACCCTGTTGTCACTACTAGGAGAGATACCTTGGAGATGCTACCCTGTTGTCACTACTAGGAGAGGACCTAGACCTTGGAGATGCTACCCTGTTGTCACTACTAGGAGAGGAACTAGACCTTGGAGATGCTACCCTGTTGTCACTACTAGGAGAGGAACTAGACCTTGGAGATGCTACCCTGTTGTCACTACTAGGAGATGAACTAGACCTTGGAGATGCTACCCTGTTGTCACTACTAGGAGAGGGACTAGACCCTGGAGATGCTACCCTGTTGTCACTACTAGGAGAGGGACTAGACCTTGGAGATGCTACCCTGTTGTCACTACTAGGAGAGGAACTAGACCTTGGAGATGCTACCCTGTTGTCACTACTAGGAGAGGAACTTGACCTTGGAGATGCTACCCTGTTGTCACTACTAGGAGAGAGACCTTGGAGATGCTACCCTGTTGTCACTACTAGGAGAGGGACTAGACCTTGGAGATGCTACCCTGTTGTCACTACTAGGAGAGGGACTAGACCTTGGAGATGCTACCCTGTTGTCACTACTAGGAGAGGGACTAGACCTTGGAGATGCTACCCTGTTGTTACTACTAGGAGAGGAACTAGACCTTGGAGATGCTACCCTGTTGTCACTACTAGGAGAGGGACTAGACCTTGGAGATGCTACCCTGTTGTCACTACTAGGAGAGAGACCTTGGAGATGCTACCCTGTTGTCACTACTAGGAGAGGGACTAGACCTTGGAGATGCTACCCTGTTGTCACTACTAGGAGAGAGACCTTGGATATGCTACCCTGTTGTCACTACTAGGAGAGGGACTAGACCTTGGAGATGCTACCCTGTTGTCACTACTAGAAGAGGGACTAGACCTTGGATATGCTACCCTGTTGTCACTACTAGGAGAGGGACTAGACCTTGGAGATGCTACCCTGTTGTCACTACTAGGAGAGGGACTAGACCTTGGAGATGCTACCCTGTTGTCACTACTAGGAGAGAGACCTTGGATATGCTACCCTGTTGTCACTACTAGGAGGGGAACTAGACCTTGGAGATGCTACCATGTTGTCACTACTAGGAGAGGGACTAGACCTTGGAGATGCTACCCTGTTGTCACTACTAGGAGAGGAACTAGACTTTGGAGATGCTACCCTGTTGTCATTACTAGGAGAGGAACTAGACCTTGGAGATGCTACCCTGTTGTCATTACTAGGAGAGGACCTAGACCTTGGAGATGCTACCCTGTTGTCACTACTAGGAGAGGAACTAGACCTTGGAGATGCTACCCTGTTGTCACTACTAGGAGAGGAACTAGACCTTGGAGATGCTACCCTGTTGTCACTACTAGGAGAGGAACTAGACATTGGAGATGCTACCCTGTTGTCACTACTAGGAGAGGAACTAGACATTGGAGATGCTACCCTGTTGTCACTACTAGGAGAGAGACCTTGGAGATGCTACCCTGTTGTCACTACTAGGAGAGGAACTAGACCTTGGAGATGCTACCCTGTTGTCACTACTAGGAGAGGAACTAGACCTTGGAGATGCTACCCTGTTGTCACTACTAGGAGAGGGACTAGACCTTGGAGATGCTACCCTGTTGTCACTACTAGGAGAGGAACTAGACCTTGGAGATGCTACCCTGTTGTCACTACTAGGAGAGGAACTAGACCTTGGAGATGCTACCCTGTTGTCACTACTAGGAGAGGAACTAGACCTTGGAGATGCTACCCTGTTGTCACTACTAGGAGAGGAACTAGACCTTGGAGATGCTACCCTGTTGTCACTACTAGGAGATGAACTAGACCTTGGAGATGCTACCCTGTTGTCACTACTAGGAGAGGGACTAGACCCTGGAGATGCTACCCTGTTGTCACTACTAGGAGAGGAACTAGACCTTGGAGATGCTACCCTGTTGTCACTACTAGGAGAGGAACTAGACCTTGGAGATGCTACCCTGTTGTCACTACTAGGAGAGGCACTAGACCTTGGAGATGCTACCCTGTTGTCACTACTAGGAGAGGGACTAGACCTTGGAGATGCTACCCTGTTGTCACTACTAGAAGAGGGACTAGACCTTGGAGATGCTACCCTGTTGTTACTACTAGGAGAGGAACTAGACCTTGGAGATGCTACCCTGTTGTCACTACTAGGAGAGGGACTAGACCTTGGAGATGCTACCCTGTTGTCACTACTAGGAGAGGGACTAGACCTTGGAGATGCTACCCTGTTGTCACTACTAGGAGAGAGACCTTGGATATGCTACCCTGTTGTCACTACTAGGAGAGGGACTAGACCTTGGAGATGCTACCCTGTTGTCACTACTAGAAGAGGGACTAGACCTTGGAGATGCTACCCTGTTGTCACTACTAGGAGGGGAACTAGACCTTGGAGATGCTACCATGTTGTCACTACTAGGAGAGGGACTAGACCTTGGAGATGCTACCCTGTTGTCACTACTAGGAGAGGAACTAGACATTGGAGATGCTACCCTGTTGTCACTACTAGGAGAGAACCAGGTTGATGCTACCCTGTTGTCACTACTAGGAGAGGAACTAGACCTTGGAGATGCTACCCTGTTGTCACTACTAGGAGAGGAACTAGACATTGGACATGCTACCCTGTTGTCACTACTAGGAGAGAACCAGGTTGATGCTACCCTGTTGTCACTACTAGGAGAGGAACTAGACCTTGGAGATGCTACCCTGTTGTCACTACTAGGAGAGGAACTAGACCTTGGAGATGCTACCCTGTTGTCACTACTAGGAGAGGAACTAGACATTGGAGATGCTACCCTGTTGTCACTACTAGGAGAGGAACTAGACATTGGAGATGCTTCCCTGTTGTCACTACTAGGAGAGAACCAGGTTGATGCTACCCTGTTGTCACTACTAGGAGAGGAACTAGACCTAGGAGCTGCTACCCTGTTGTCACTACTAGGAGAGGAACTAGACCTTGGAGATGCTACCCTGTTGTCACTACTAGGAGAGGAACTAGACCTTGGAGATGCTACCCTGTTGTCACTACTAGGAGAGGAACTAGACCTTGGAGATGCTACCCTGTTGTCACTACTAGGAGAGGAACTAGACCTTGGAGATGCTACCCTGTTGTCACTACTAGGAGAGGAACTAGACCTTGGAGATGCTACCCTGTTGTCACTACTAGGAGAGGAACTAGACCTTGGAGATGCTACCCTGTTGTCACTACTAGGAGAGGAACTAGACCTTGGAGATGCTACCCTGTTGTCACTACTAGGAGAGGAACTAGACCTTGGAGATGCTACCCTGTTGTCACTACTAGGAGAGAGACCTTGGAGCTGCTACCCTGTTGTCACTACTAGGAGAGGGACTAGACCTTGGAGATGCTACCCTGTTGTCACTACTAGGAGAGGGACTAGACCTTGGAGATGCTACCCTGTTGTCACTACTAGGAGAGGATCTAGACCTTGGAGATGCTACCCTGTTGTCACTACTAGGAGAGGAACTAGACCTTGGAGATGCTACCCTGTTGTCACTACTAGGAGAGGAACTAGACCTTGGAGATGCTACCCTGTTGTCACTACTAGGAGAGGAACTAGACCTTGGAGATGCTACCCTGTTGTCACTACTAGGAGAGGAACTAGACCTTGGAGATGCTACCCTGTTGTCACTACTAGGAGAGGAACTAGACCTTGGAGATGCTACCCTGTTGTCACTACTAGGAGAGGAACTAGACCTTGGAGATGCTACCCTGTTGTCACTACTAGGAGAGAGACCTTGGAGATGCTACCCTGTTGTCACTACTAGGAGAGGCACTAGACCTTGGAGATGCTACCCTGTTGTCACTACTAGGAGGGGAACTAGACCTTGGAGATGCTACCCTGTTGTCATTACTAGGAGAGGAACTAGACCTTGGAGATGCTACCCTGTTGTCACTACTAGGAGAGAGACCTTGGAGATGCTACCCTGTTGTCACTACTAGGAGAGGAACTAGAAATTGGAGATGCTACCCTGTTGTCACTACTAGGAGAGGAACTAGACCTTGGAGATGCTACCCTGTTGTCACTACTAGGAGAGGAACTAGACCTTGGAGCTGCTACCCTGTTGTCACCACTAGGAGAGGAACTAGACCTTGGAGATGCTACCCTGTTGTCACTACTAGGAGATGAACTAGACCTTAGAGATGCTACCCTGTTGTCACTACTAGGAGAGGAACTAGACCTTGGAGATGCTACCCTGTTGTCACTACTAGGAGAGGAACTAGACCTTGGAGATGCTACCCTGTTGTCACTACTAGGAGAGGAACTAGACCTTGGAGATGCTACCCTGTTGTCACTACTAGGAGAGAGACCTTGGAGATGCTACCCTGTTGTCACTACTAGGAGAGAGACCTTGGAGATGCTACCCTGTTGTCACTACTAGGAGAGGAACTAGACCTTGGAGATGCTACCCTGTTGTCACTACTAGGAGAGGGACTAGACCTTGGAGATGCTACCCTGTTGTCACTACTAGGAGAGAGACCTTGGAGATGCTACCCTGTTGTCACTACTAGGAGAGGAACTAGACCTTGGAGATGCTACCCTGTTGTCACTACTAGGAGAGAGACCTTGGAGATGCTACCCTGTTGTCACTACTAGGAGAGAGACCTTGGAGATGCTACCCTGTTGTCACTACTAGGAGAGGGACTAGACCTTGGAGATGCTACCCTGTTGTCACTACTAGGAGAGAGACCTTGGAGATGCTACCCTGTTGTCACTACTAGGAGAGGGACTAGACCTTGGAGATGCTACCCTGTTGTCACTACTAGGAGAAGAACTAGACCTTGGAGATGCTACCCTGTTGTCACTACTAGGAGGGGAACTAGACCTTGGAGATGCTACCCTGTTGTCACTACTAGGAGAGGGACTAGACCTTGCAGATGCTACCCTGTTGTCACTACTAGGAGAGGAACTAGACCTTGGAGATGCTACCCTGTTGTCACTACTAGGAGAGGAACTAGACCTTGGAGATGCTACCCTGTTGTCACTACTAGGAGAGAGACCTTGGAGATGCTACCCTGTTGTCACTACTAGGAGGGGAACTAGACCTTGGAGATGCTACCCTGTTGTCACTACTAGGAGGGGAACTAGACCTTGGAGATGCTACCCTGTTGTCACTACTAGGAGAGGAACTAGACCTTAGAGATGCTACCCTGTTGTCACTACTAGGAGAGGGACTAGACCTTGGAGATGCTACCCTGTTGTCACTACTAGGAGAGAGACTTTGGAGATGCTACCCTGTTGTCACCACTAGGAGAGGGACTAGACCTTGGAGATGCTACCCTGTTGTCACTACTAGGAGAGGAACTAGACCTTGGAGATGCTACCCTGTTGTCACTACTAGGAGAGGAACTAGACCTTGGAGCTGCTACCCTGTTGTCACCACTAGGAGGGGAACTAGACCTTGGAGATGCTACCCTGTTGTCACTACTAGGAGAGGACCTAGACCTTGGAGATGCTACCCTGTTGTCACTACTAGGAGAGAGACCTTGGAGATGCTACCCTGTTGTCACTACTAGGAGAGAGACCTTGGAGATGCTACCCTGTTGTCACTACTAGGAGGGGAACTAGACCTTGGAGATGCTACCCTGTTGTCACTACTAGGAGAGAGACCTTGGAGATGCTACCCTGTTGTCACTACTAGGAGGGGAACTAGACCTTGGAGATGCTACCCTGTTGTCACTACTAGGAGAGAGACCTTGGAGATGCTACCCTGTTGTCACTACTAGGAGAGATACCTTGGAGATGCTACCCTGTTGTCACTACTAGGAGAGGAACTAGACCTTGGAGATGCTACCCTGCTGTCACTACTAGGAGAGAGACCTTGGAGATGCTACCCTGTTGTCACTACTAGGAGAGAGACCTTGGAGATGCTACCCTGTTGTCACTACTAGGAGAGGAACTAGACCTTGGAGATGCTACCCTGTTGTCACTACTAGGAGAGGAACTAGACCTTGGAGATGCTACCCTGTTGTCACTACTAGGAGAGAGACCTTGGAGATGCTACCCTGTTGTCACTACTAGGAGAGAGACCTTGGAGATGCTACCCTGTTGTCACTACTAGGAGGGGAACTAGACCTTGGAGATGCTACCCTGTTGTCACTACTAGGAGAGGGACTAGACCTTGGAGATGCTACCCTGTTGTCACTACTAGGAGAGAGACCTTGGAGATGCTACCCTGTTGTCACTACTAGGAGAGATACCTTGGAGATGCTACCCTGTTGTCACTACTAGGAGAGAGACCTTGGAGATGCTACCCTGTTGTCACTACTAGGAGGGGAACTAGACCTTGGAGATGCTACCCTGTTGTCACTACTAGGAGAGAGACCTTGGAGATGCTACCCTGTTGTCACTACTAGGAGAGATACCTTGGAGATGCTACCCTGTTGTCACTACTAGGAGAGGAACTAGACCTTGGAGATGCTATCCTGTTGTCACTACTAGGAGAGATACCTTGGAGATGCTACCCTGTTGTCACTACTAGGAGAGGGACTAGACCTTGGAGATGCTACCCTGTTGTCACTACTAGGAGAGGGACTAGACCTTGGAGATGCTACCCTGTTGTCACTACTAGGAGAGAGACCTTGGAGATGCTACCCTGTTGTCACTACTAGGCGAGGAACTAGACCTTTGAGATGCTACCCTGTTGTCACTACTAGGAGAGGAACTAGACCTTGGAGATGCTACCCTGTTGTCACTACTAGGAGAGAGACCTTGGAGATGCTACCCTGTTGTCACTACTAGGAGAGAGACCTTGGAGATGCTACCCTGTTGTCACTACTAGGAGAGAGACCTTGGAGATGCTACCCTGTTGTCACTACTAGGAGAGAGACCTTGGAGATGCTACCCTGTTGTCACTACTAGGAGAGAGACCTTGGAGATGCTACCCTGTTGTCACTACTAGGAGAGGAACTAGACCTTGGAGATGCTACCCTGTTGTCACTACTAGGAGAGGGACTAGACCTTGGAGATGCTACCCTGTTGTCACTACTAGGAGAGAGACCTTGGAGATGCTACCCTGTTGTCACTACTAGGAGAGGAACTAGACCTCGGAGATGCTACCCTGTTGTCACTACTAGGAGAGGGACTAGACCTTGGAGATGCTACCCTGTTGTCACTACTAGGAGAGGACCTAGACCTCGGAGATGCTACCCTGTCCTTGGAAAGGTCTTTAACCCAAACGTTGACAGTAAAGTATGGTTGTGTTAACCTTTCACTTCTAAAAGGATATATTCCACGTAGCCATACCAGTCATAATACCGACAGAATGTTAAAACAGCCACTTGGATCCTTCTAACGCAGCGTTTCCCAAACCTCGGTCCTCGGGACCCCAAGGGGGGCACGTTTCGGTTTTTGCCCCTAACACTACACAGCTGATTCAAATAATCAACTAATCATCAAGCTTTTGAAAGCTGAATCAACTGTGTAGTGTTAGAGGGCAAAAACCAAAACGTGCCCCCCTTGGGGTCCCCAGGACCTAGTTTGGGAAACGCTGCTCTAATGTGACTGATACACCGTCCTCGACACACACACACACACACAAACACACACACCTTCCCTGTCTCTCTGGGTTACGAAGCTATGACAGGACCTGCCCCTCCATGCAAAACAGTTACCCTGGCAACCACCTGACCGTTCATCTCTGTCTTGCCCTGGGGCTGTCTGAGGGACGATTTGAGAAGTGGGAACTAGAAAAAGAACAGGAAGAGCCCCACACACTAGGCGCTCAGATGCAATTGTCGTGTCGCGTCGGCTGCTGGTGCTTATTGCTGTCAAACAAAGAGTCCGCTTAGGCTGCACTTTGATTAGAAGTTTTATTCATATCACAAGATGTCAGCATAAGTTTACAGACCCGCAGTGTCTGGAGAAGCAGTGTCCCAAAATAATCTGAATGCTTCTGACCCCCTCTTTGTCTAGCCCATACTTATAAACAATGCCAAAATATGGGTTGCTCCCTCTGCTGTCCAATCACCTGTCTCCCCTGGGGCGTCACCCCACAAATGGCTATTTTTGAACTAAGATACACATCCCCTCTTTGTTCCTCTAGAATAGTCATAATCTTCATACACGACACAATAATTTAATAACCTGATAACCAACGTTTCCACAGACAAGCTGTCTTCATCTGGGTATAATGACAAACACTGCAGGTCACTAGTTTATATAGTGTCAAAGGACACACACAGATGTCTGTAATCATGGCCGGGTGTGGCCTGATATCATTGGTTAATTCACAGATAAACAGAACATACATAAAACATGAATAGATAGCATACGATCATAGATACAACTTGGCTACCTAGGCCCACAAACATTTACAATGAATAGCAAAATCTCAATAATCACAAGAATGGCTTCAGATCAAAGTCTACGTTGAGACCGAAGTGAAGCAAGGGTCTTTAAATTAAAGATCCAGGCAGCCTCTCCTTTTAACAATAAGTTATCGAGGTCACCCCCTCTCCCTCTCCTAGGGAGGGTGACCTGTTCGATGCCGATATAACGTAGGGACGAAATCGAGTGGTTCGCTTCCAAAAAGTGGGCAGCGACTGGGTATATCGAGTTTTTGCACCTAATGGTGCTCCGAGATTCGTACTTTTAATTCGCGCTTCGTTTTACCCACATAATCTTTACCACAAGGACAAGTTATAAGATAAATAACTGCCTTAGTGGAGCACGTAATAACACCTTTGATTGGGATCTGTTTCCCTGTTTGGGGGTGTTTGAAAGACCTACATTGTGCCATTGCATTGAACGCAGCCATTACACTTGTAGTTTCCATCCGGTAGAGGCGCAAATAGACGTTGTGCAGGGATATTTAGGGGTGGTAAAATCAGAGTTTACCAATTGATCTCTGAGATTTCTGCCCGGTGAGAATACTGTCGTGTCTGTTGTTGGTGGCTGTTGCCGTCAATCAAGGAGTCCGCTTAGGCTGCACCGTGTTTAAAGGCTTTTATTAAAATCACGAGGTTACAGCATAAGTTACAGACCCGCGTGGATAACTTGGTGTCTGGAGAAGCCCCGTCCCAAATTAATCTGAATGCTTCTGACCCTTCTTCGTTTTTCCCCCAGTATATATAAACTCCCCAAGATGTGGGTGTCTCCCTCTACTGTCCAATCCCCTGTCTACAACACACTTCCTGTCTGTTGTATGTGGCGTTACACTAAAACATTCCCTCTTGATACTAAAATCAACATTCTTTCAGTTCCACTTAAAAACATTTAACAAAGGCATAATCCTAATACACAACAATACAACCAAGCGAGCGTCCGAAAACACATTACCAATACTGTCATCGGATCTTAGAATGTGCCAATGTTTGTGAACGATTCCCTTAATTTGTTCAGAGCACTTTGAATAGCGTGTCGTTAGAACGCAAGAATGCTTCTTTTTGCGAGACTGTCCCTGAAAGAGATCAGATCTCGATTTGTTTAGAATTTTCTCAATGGCAGTATTAATCTGACCATTTTTGTACCCCCTCTCCTTGAATTTTCTTTGCGTCTCAGCCATATTTCTGTCTAAATCTGATTGTTTTTGGCAAATTATTTTGATTCGACAGAATTGGCTGTCGGGCTAACTGTTTTTCGAGGGAAGCGGGTGACGACCATCAGCCCTCAACAAACTGTTACGATCAGTAGGTTTCCTGTGAAGATCAGTGTATAGAACATTATCCTCACACAAAATCAGAAGATCAAGGAAACTGATTTGACGTGTGTCAGATTGCATAGTAAATCTCAGGTGCTCAGAACAAGAGTTAAGAAAAGCATGGAATGCCTGGAGCTGTTTTTGAATCACCCCTCCATAGGACAAAAATATCATCAATGTACCGTTTCCAAATAATAATGTTAGGCAAGAAAACATTTTTGAGAGGATTGAAGATTGACTGTTTCTCCATGTAACCCACATATACATTATCAAAGTTAGGAGCCATAGGGGATCCCTTTACCTGAATAAAGAAATAATTTAGAAACATTAAGTAGTTGTGTGTGAGTACTATTTCAGACAATGTTATAATGCACGCACTGGAAGGTAGCTCATATGGTCCTCTGGAGCTCAATTGGTAGAGCACGGCGCTTGTAACGCCAGGGTAGTGGGTTTGATCCCCGGGACCACCCCATACGTAAAAATGTATGCACACATGACTGTAAGTCGCTTTGGATAAAAGCGTCTGCTAAATGGCATATTATTATTTATTACTATTTGGGTCACGTTGCAGAAGAAAATGTTCCATGGCTTCAATACCGCCCTCGTGTGGAATATGCGTGTATAACGACTCAACATCAAAAGTAACTAACAAGGTATTATCAGGGAGAGGATCAAGAGATTCAATCATAGAGATCATACTGCTGGTGTCCTTTACAAAGGAGGGGAGCTGTTCTGCGAGAGGTCTAATAGAAAGGGGCCGTTACTGCATCAATGCCCGCTACAATAGGGCGCCCTGGAGGTTTTGTAATTTCGGCAAAGTATAGAAAGTGGCAATTTTAGGGTGGCAGGTAGCTTAGTGGTTAAGGGCGTTGTGCTAGTAACCGAAAGGTCGCTGGTTCTAATCCCCCGAGCCGACTAGGTGAAAAATCTGTCGATGTGCCCCTTGAGCAAGGTACTTAACCCTAATTGCTCCTGTAAGTCGCTCTGGATAAGAGCGTCTGCTAAATGAAGTAAATGTAGGGTGTTGAATAGCCAAAAAGTTGTGTTACTTTTTGTTGATTTGACCAGAACTTAAATACCCATTTAGGACAGTAAAGATAGTGTTCTGAAATTGGGAAGTGGGGTCACTTCTGAGTTTCTTGTAAAAGGTATGTGTCAAACAGTTGTCTGTGACACTCATTTACATAAACTGTCCTATCCATGAGTACAACCGACCCACCCTTATCAGCAGGGTGGGTAAGGACTGACGTATCGGATTGTAAATCAAGCAAAGCTTGTTTTCAGCCTTGGGTGCATTATGGAAAGCCCCGCAAATGCAAAACAGTTACCCTGGCAACCACCTGACATTCATCTCTGTCTTGCCCTGGGGGCTGTTTGAGGGACGATTTGAGAAGTGGGAACTAGACCTTATCCAGAACGCTGCAGCCCGCCTGGTGTTCAACCTTCCTAAGTTCTCCCATGTCACCCCATCTCCTCCGCACAACTCCACTGGCTTCCAGTCGAAGCTCACATCATCCTCTAGACCCCGGTACTTACCTACGGAGCAGCATGGGGATCTGCCCCTTCCTTACTTTCAGGCTATGGTCCAACCCTACACCCCCAACCCGAGCACTCCGTTCTGCCACCTCTGGTCTCTCGGCCCTCCCACCCCTACAGGAGGGCAGCTCCCGCTCAGCCCAGTCCGAACTCTTCCCTGTCCTGGCACCCCAATGGTGGAATACGCTTCCCCTTAAAGCTCTTCCCTGCCCATCTTTTGAAAACGTCTGAAACCCTACCCCTTTAAAGAGTATCTTAAATAACTCTAATGGTGCCCCCCGAAGCCCACACTATACGCCATGGGTGTCTCAGTCACTAGATATCAACCCAATTGAAAACTTACGGGAGATTCTTCGAGCGGCACCTGAGACAGTGTTTTCCACCACCATCAACAAAACACCAAATGATGGAATTTCTCATGGAAGAATGGAGTCGCATCCTCTTGTAGAATCTATGCCAAGGTGCATTGAAGCTGTTCTGGTTCGTGGTGGCCCAACGCCTTATTAAGACACTTTATGTAGGTGTTTCCTTTATTTTGGCAGTTACTGGTATATTCACCCACTCAAAAAGACAGCCAAAAGTTTGTTACATTTCCAATGTGTTATCACTATGCTTTCAACCATCTTAAAAGCACAACCCCCAAAAAAAACGAATGTCTGATTTTTGGTTTAGTAGTCAACAAAATATCTATCACTGCACTTTCAACCATTTAAAAAAAAAGCACAGCAAAGTTCAAATGGAAATCTAATGTCAGTATTTACACAGCATATTGTGTTGTCACTGTGCTTCATCTAATGGCAGAACCAACTGACCTGGATTGCAGTTGAGATTACATTAAAAAGTACATGCTGCAAGTGATCAATGCCCGATTATTACAGCTATTAAGAAGATCTCCACAGACCTGGGACAACCTATGCACGCTGTCTTGAACACGCTTTATATGATTACATTGGAAGACCTTCATAGTAACAGTAACCTCAAAATGAGGCCATGGATGTGTTAATCATTTTTAAGGTTGAACGTTACGTTAGTTTGTAAGATGGCCTTGACTTTGGGCTATTTACTGTTTTACAAAAGCAATATTGAATTGTGTTTGGTTTACAAAGCAACCAAATATCAACATTTAAAAAGAGATGTATTTACTGCTTGGACAGTCCCATCTGAGCCACTGGCTTAATTCCTTTCTTTAACTTTTTTTATTTTTGGTTGAGTTGGAGATGTGAATTCAACATGTAATTTGTTAACTTGTCGACAAGTTAAAAGGCTATTTATATAATATTTTAAAAGTGATATTGAATTGTGTTTGGTTGTCAACTAAACCAAATATCAACATTTGAAGGAGATTTATCTTCTGCTTGGAAATATTCCACTGTCTGGCTTTAATTCCAGCTTGTCTACAAATTAATAATTGATATGTTGGATTCACATCTCCATCTCAACCAAAAATCTAAGTTAAAGAATTTAACTCAATCAAATTCAATCAAACTTTAAATGCACGTTAAACAAAGTTTGATTCTTTAACTTAGATTTTTGGTTGAGATGGAGACATGAATCCAACATTTCAATTATTAATTTGTAGACAAACTGGAATTAAAGCCAGACTAAGTCAGTGGCACAGATGGAACTATCAAAGCAGAAGATAAATCTCCTTCAAATGTTGATATTTGGTTTAATTGACAACCAAACACAATTAATTATCGCTAAAATATCATTACATTTGAAATCAACCAGAGCTTGAAACCCTAGGCCTACTGTATTGTCTATTTTTAGTTGAATTCTGGGTAGAAAGTGAAACAACAGCTGTTGATGACTTTGCAAATGCTATGTGGGCCCAAAGAGCATCATTCATGATATTTGAGTGATAAAGTAGGGTCACATTTCATTTGCTCTGTTAACCCTTCCCTTTGGGATTACTTTGATAGCATCAGAAAAATCTATTTAGTTTTTAAAACTGGAGATCTCTCAACAATCATTCTCACGATAGCACATTGGTAATGATGAGTGACACATTTCATAGCTAAGCAGGGTTTGGATAAAACCTTGGACGGGAGACCAAAGGGTGGCTGTAGATATATCAACTCTCCAGCAGGGGGTGCTGCATGGGAGACCAAAGGGTGGCTGTAGATAGATCCTCTCTCCAGTAGGAGGTGCATCATGGGAGACCAAAGGGTGGCTGTAGATAGATCCTCTCTCCAGCAGGAGGTGCATCATGGGAGACCAAAGGGTGGCTGTAGATAGATCCTCTCTCCACCAGGAGGTGCATCATGGGAGACCAAAGGGTGGCTGTAGATAGATCCTCTCTCCAGTAGGAGGTGCAGCATGGGAGACCAAAGGGTGGCTGTAGATAGATCCTCTCTCCAGTAGGAGGTGCATCATGGGAGACCAATGGGTGGCTGTAGATAGATCCTCTCTCCACCAGGAGGTGCATCATGGGAGACCAAAGGGTGGCTGTAGATAGATCCTCTCTCCACCAGGAGGCGCTGCATGGGAGACCAAAGGGTGGCTGTAGATATATCCTCTCTTCAGTAGGAGGTGCATCATGGGAGACCAATGGGTGGCTGTAGATAGATCAACTCTCCACCAGGAAGTGGTGCATCATGGGAGACCAAAGGGTGGCTGTAGATAGATCCTCTCTCCAGTAGGAGGTGCATCATGGGAGACCAAAGGGTGGCTGTAGATAGATCCTCTCTCCAGTAGGAGGTGCATCATGGGAGACCAAAGGGTGGCTGTAGATATATCAACTCTCCAGCAGGGGGTGCTGCTCAGCTTATTGTTGTTTTTTTCTGATAGAGGGCATAATGTTGAGAAAAAAACTGGATGTTGCTTTAAAGGTACAAATTCAACATGTTTTATACAAGGTTTATCTATGTTGAAATTTGGTTACCACGATGATATAATCCCGTGGTTAAAATGTTACCCTCAAAACAACAGTTGACCTTTTTTTTTCTTCCCCCCACGTCACACTACGTTGACAAAGTATGTTTGAAACAACGTTGATTCAACCAATTTGTGCCCAGTGGGACCTGACTCACAGACCAAACAGAGAGCGCCCAAACGCTCAGTCAGTCAACGTGAACAGGAGCTGTAGAGAGAGAGCACAAGAATGGCACCCTATTCCCTATATAGTGCATTACTTTAGACCAGAGAATGGCTCCCTATTCCCTATATAGTGCATTACTTTAGACCAGAGAATGGCACCCTATTCCCTATATAGTGCACTACTTTAGACCAGAGAATGGCACCCTATTCCCTATATAGTGCACTACTTTAGACCAGAGAATGGCACCCTATTCCCTATATAGTGAACTACTATTGACCACAGGCCATAACTATCTAGGGAATAGGGTGCCACTGTGCTGTAGGGAGAACACAGAGACAGTGATGTATACTTTACACCAGAATACTATTAACCTGTCAACCTGAGGATACTTCCTGTGCTGTGGGGAGAACACAGAGACAGTGATGTATACTTTACACCAGAATACTATTAACCTGTCAACCTGAGGATACTTCCTGTGCTGTAGGGAGAACACAGAGACAGTGATGTATACTTTACACCAGAATACTATTAACCTGTCCACCTGAGGATACTTACTGTGCTGTGGGGAGAACACAGAGACAGTGATGTATACTTTACATCAGAATACTATTAACCTGTCAACCTGAGGATACTTACTGTGCTGTAGGGAGAACACGGAGACAGTGATGTATATACTTTACACCGGGAGGATGTCGAACGCGCATTGCCAGGGCAACCAGGTGAACTCCGCCTTCACTGATCGCATCGAGCAGATGGCCAAGGAGAGACTGACTGTAGGCACACACACACACACACACACACACACACACACACACACACACACACACACACACACAGACACGCACACACACACACACACACACACACACACACACACACACACACACACACACACACACACACACACACACACACACACACACACACACACACACACACACACTCAGCAGGTGGGATAGAGTTACTCAGCATAAAGTTAAGCCTAGGCTGCATGAGCAGTCATCACACTGGGATCAATGCCAGACACACACACACACACACACACACACACACACACACACACACACACACACACACACACACACACACACACACACACACACACACACACACACACACACACACAGACACGCACACACACACACACATACACACACACACACACACACACACATACACACACACACACACACACACATACACACACACACACAGACCACACACACACACACACACACACACACACACACACACACACACACACACACACACACACACACACACACACACACACACACACACACACACACACAATGCCAGATTCTCTTTGGGGCCTCAGCATCCCCCACTGTGTCTGCTGGCATTAACAGAGCGAGAGGGAGGGGGGAGAGAGAGACTGGGGGGGAGATAGAGAGGGGGGAGAGAGCGATGGGGGCGGAGAGATATAGAGGGGGGGAGAGATATAGAGGGGGGGAGAGAAAGACAGAGGGGGAGAGAGACAGAGAGACAGGGGGAGAGGGAGACAGAGAGGGAGTGGGGAGAGGGACAGAGGGGGGAGAGAGAGACAGAGAGGGAGTGGGGAGAGGGACAGAGAGGGGGAGAGAGAAACAGAGGGGGGAGAGAGAAACAGAGGGGGGGGAGAGAGACAGAGAGACAGGGGGAGAGAGAGACAGAGAGGGAGTGGGGAGAGGGACAGAGGGGGGGAGAGGGAGACAGAGAGGGAGTGGGGAGAGGGACAGAGAGGGGGAGAGAGAGACAGAGAGGGGAGTGGGGAGAGGGACAGAGAGGGGGAGAGAGAGACAGAGAGGGAGTGGGGAGAGGGACAGAGTGGGGAGCGAGAAACAGAGAGGGGGAGAGAGAAACAGAGAGGGGGAGAGAGAAACAGAGAGGGGGAGAGAGAAACAGAGAGGGGGAGAGAGAAACAGAGAGGGGGGAGAGAGAAACAGAGAGGGGGAGAGAGAAACAGAGAGGGGGAGAGAGAAACAGAGAGGGGGGAGAGAGAAACAGAGAGGGGGAGAGAGAAACAGAGAGGGGGGAGAGAGAAACAGAGAGGGGGGAGAGAGAAACAGAGAGGGGGGAGAGAGAAACAGAGAGGGGGAGAGAGAAACAGAGAGGGGGGAGAGAGAAACAGAGGGGGGGAGAGAGAAACAGAGAGGGGGAGAGAGAAACAGAGGGGGGAGAGAGAAACAGAGAGGGGGAGAGAGAAACAGAGAGGGGGAGAGAGAAACAGAGGGGGAGAGAGAGAGAGAGGGGGAGAGAGAAACAGAGATTGGGAGAGAGAAACAGAGAGGGGGAGAGAGAAACAGAGAGGGGGAGAGAGAAACAGAGAGGGGGAGAGAGAAACAGAGAGGGGGAGAGAGAAACAGAGAGGAGGAGAGAGAAACAGAGAGGGGGAGAGAGAAACAGAGAGGGGGAGAGAGAAACAGAGAGGGGGAGAGAGAAACAGAGAGGGGGAGAGAGAGACAGAGAGGGGGAGAGAGAAACAGAGAGGGGGAGAGAGAAACAGAGAGGGGGAGAGAGACTGACAATAATATAACATTTGAAATGTCTCGGTTGTTTAGTGAGTGTATTGTTCACTGTTAAATTCTGATCGTTTATTTAACTTTTGTTTATTATCTATTCCAGTCGTTTTAGCAATGTAAACATATGTTTCCCATGCCAACAAAGCCCTTTGAATGAAATTGAATTGAATTGAGAGAGAGAGAAAGGAGGTTTGTATTTTAATGGTAGCCGATAGCGACACAAGTACACAGTTCATATCTAATGTGGTTCTATTGCTATGATGGGTGTGGTGGGTGTGAAGAGAGTTGGAGTGAAACTGTGTGTTTGTGTGCCTGTGTCCGTGTGTGTGTGTGTGTGTCCGTGTGTGTGTTTGTTTCAGTGTGTGTGTGAGTCCGTGTGTGTGTGTGTGTGTGTGTGTGTGTGTGTGTGTGTGTGTGTGTGTGTGTCCATATCCTGGTCAGAGAGTGAGAGAGAGGCCGGCACTCCACTCTGAGCTGTAGTCTAGACAGAAGTCGCTGAGTGAGCGGAATGTACGTGTGAAAGCATGAACTCTTGAGCTCTAAACTGAACAGTAGTAGTTAGAGTACTGCAGTAGTTAGAGTACTGCAGTAGTTAGAGTACTGCAGTAGTTAGAGTACAGTAGTAGTTAGAGTACTGCAGTAGTTAGAGTACAGCAGTAGTTAGAGTACTGCAGTAGTTAGAGTACAGTAGTAGTTAGAGTACAGTAGTAGTTAGAGTACTGCAGTAGTTAGAGTACAGTAGTAGTTAGAGTACAGTAGTAGTTAGAGTACTGCAGTAGTTAGAGTACTGCAGTAGTTAGAGTACAGTAGTAGTTAGAGTACTGCAGTAGTTAGAGTACTGCAGTAGTTAGAGTACAGTAGTAGTTAGAGTACAGCAGTAGTTAGAGTACTGCAGTAGTTAGAGTACTGCAGTAGTTAGAGTACTGCAGTAGTTAGAGTACAGTAGTAGTTAGAGTACTGCAGTAGTTAGAGTACAGCAGTAGTTAGAGTACTGCAGTAGTTAGAGTACAGTAGTAGTTAGAGTACAGTAGTAGTTAGAGTACTGCAGTAGTTAGAGTACAGTAGTAGTTAGAGTACAGTAGTAGTTAGAGTACTGCAGTAGTTAGAGTACTGCAGTAGTTAGAGTACAGTAGTAGTTAGAGTACTGCAGTAGTTAGAGTACTGCAGTAGTTAGAGTACTGCAGTAGTTAGAGTACAGTAGTAGTTAGAGTACTGCAGTAGTTAGAGTACAGTAGTATTTAGAGTACTGCAGTAGTTAGAGTACTGCAGTAGTTAGAGTACTGCAGTAGTTTGAGTACAGTAGTATTTAGAGTACAGTAGTAGTTAGAGTACTGCAGTAGTTAGAGTACTGCAGTAGTTTGAGTACAGTAGTAGTTAGAGTACAGCAGTAGTTAGAGTACTGCAGTAGTTAGAGTACAGTAGTAGTTAGAGTACAGCAGTAGTTAGAGTACTGCAGTAGTTAGAGTACAGTAGTAGTTAGAGTACAGCAGTAGTTAGAGTACAGTAGTAGTTAGAGTACAGCAGTAGTTAGAGTACAGCAGTAGTTAGAGTACTGCAGTAGTTAGAGTACAGCAGTAGTTAGAGTACAGTAGTAGTTAGAGTACAGCAGTAGTTAGAGTACAGTAGTAGTTAGAGTACTGCAGTAGTTAGAGTACTGCAGTAGTTAGAGTACAGTAGTAGTTAGAGTACAGTAGTAGTTAGAGTACAGTAGTAGTTAGAGGGTTAGAGTACAGCAGTAGTTAGAGTACAGTAATAGATAGTTAGTACTCTAACTACTGCTGTACTCTAAGTACTACTATACTCCAACTACTGCTGTACTCTAACTACTACTGTACTCTAACTACTGCTGTAATCTAACTACTACTGTACTCTAACTACTGTTGTACCCTAACTACTGCAGTACTCTAACTACTGTTGTACCCTAACTACTGCAGTACTCTAACTACTTCTGTAATCTAACTACTGCTGTACTCTAACTACTACTGTACTCAAACTACTGCAGTACTCTAACTACTGCAGTACTCTAACTACTACTGTACTCCAACTACTGCTGTACTCTAACTACTGCTGTACTCTAACTACTACTGTACTCTAACTACTGCTGTAATCTAACTACTGTTGTACCCTAACTACTGCAGTACTCTAACTACTTCTGTAATCTAACTACTCTCTCTTCACTCTCTTCTCTCTCTTCTCTCTCTTCTCTCTCTTCTCTCTTCTCTCTCCTCTTCCAATCTGCTGCTCTGCTGTCTCTGTTTCCGGGCTGCAGTCCTCCAGTTCTTCAGGGAAGCCTGGTCTCTTCTCCTGGTCTTCAGGTTCACAATGATCACAGCACAGACCATCCCCAGCAGCGCACAGCCATCAGTGAGATCAGTCTGTACCACCCTGTCAGACTCAGTGATATCAGTCTGTACCACACTACCCTGTCAAACTCAGTGAGATCAGTCTGTACCACCCTGTCAGACTCAGTGAGATCAGTCTGTACCACACCACCCTGTCAGACTCAGTGAGATCAGTCTGTACCACCCTGTCAGACTCAGTGAGATCAGTCTGTACCACCCTGTCAGACTCAGTGAGATCAGTCTGTACCACCCTGTCAGACTCAGTGAGATCAGTCTGTACCACCCTGTCAGACTCAGTGAGATCAGTCTGTACCACACCACCCTGTCAGACTCAGTGAGATCAGTCTGTACCACCCTGTCAGACACAGTGAGATCAGTCTGTACCACCATGTCAAACTCAGTGAGATCAGTCTGTACCACCCTGTCAGACTCAGTGAGATCAGTCTGTACCACCCTGTCAGACACAGTGAGATCAGTCTGTACCACCCTGTCAGACTCAGTGAGATCAGTCTGTACCACCCTGTCAGACTCAGTGAGATCAGTCTGTACCACATTGTCAGACTCAGTGAGATCAGTCTGTACCACACCACCCTGTCAGACTCAGTGAGATCAGTCTGTACCACCCTGTCAGACACAGTGAGATCAGTCTGTACCACCATGTCAAACTCAGTGAGATCAGTCTGTACCACACCACCCTGTCAGACTCAGTGAGATCAGTCTGTACCACACCACCCTGTCAGACTCAGTGAGATCAGTCTGTACCACCATGTCAAACTCAGTGAGATCAGTCTGTACCACCCTGTCAGACTCAGTGAGATCAGTCTGTACCACCCTGTCAGACTCAGTGAGATCAGTCTGTACCACACCACCCTGTCAGACTCAGTGAGATCAGTCTGTACCACACCACCCTGTCAGACTCAGTGAGATCTGTCTGTACCACCCTGTCAGACTCAGTGAGATCAGTCTGTACCACCCTGTCAGACTCAGTGAGATCAGTCTGTACCACCCTGTCAGACTCAGTGAGATCAGTCTGTACCACCCTGTCAGACTCAGTGAGATCAGTCTGTAAAACACCACCCTGTCAGACTCAGTGAGATCAGTCTGTACCACACTACCCTGTCAGACTCAGTGAGATCAGTCTGTACCACCCTGTCAGACTCAGTGAGATCAGTCTGTACCACCCTGTCAGACACAGTGAGATCAGTCTGTACCACCCTGTCAGACTCAGTGAGATCAGTCTGTACCACCCTGTCAAACTCAGTGAGATCAGTCTGTACCACACCACCCTGTCAGACACAGTGAGATCAGTCTGTACCACCCTGTCAGACTCAGTGAGATCAGTCTGTACCACACCACCCTGTCAGACTCAGTGAGATCAGTCTGTACCACCCTGTCAGACTCAGTGAGATCAGTCTGTACCACACCACCCTGTCAGACTCAGTGAGATCAGTCTGTACCACCCTGTCAGACTCAGTGAGATCAGTCTGTACCACCCTGTCAGACTCAGTGAGATCAGTCTGTACCACCCTGTCAGACTCAGTGAGATCAGTCTGTACCACCCTGTCAGACTCAGTGAGATCAGTCTGTACCACACCACCCTGTCAGACTCAGTGAGATCAGTCTGTACCACCCTGTCAGACTCAGTGAGATCAGTCTGTACCACCCTGTCAGACTCAGTGAGATCAGTCTGTACCACACCACCCTGTCAGACTCAGTGAGATCAGTCTCTACCACCCTGTCAAACTCAGTGAGATCAGTCTGTACCACACCACCCTGTCAGACTCAGTGAGATCAGTCTGTACCACCCTGTCAGACTCAGTGAGATCAGTCTGTACCACCCTGTCAGACTCAGTGAGATCAGTCTGTACCACCCTGTCAGACTCAGTGAGTTCAGTCTGTACCACACCACCCTGTCAGACTCAGTGAGATCAGTCTGTACCACACCACCCTGTCAGACTCAGTGAGATCAGTCTGTACCACCCTGTCAGACTCAGTGAGATCAGTCTGTACCACCCTGTCAGACTCAGTGAGATCAGTCTGTACCACCCTGTCAGACTCAGTGAGATCAGTCTGTACCACCCTGTCAGAGTCAGTGAGATCAGTCTGTACCACACCACCCTGTCAGACTCAGTGAGATCAGTCTGTACCACCCTGTCAGACTCAGTGAGATCAGTCTGTACCACCCTGTCAGACTCAGTGAGATCAGTCTGTACCACCCTGTCAGAGTCAGTGAGATCAGTCTGTACCACACCACCCTGTCAGACTCAGTGAGATCAGTCTGTACCACCCTGTCAGACACAGTGAGATCAGTCTGTACCACCATGTCAAACTCAGTGAGATCAGTCTGTACCACACCACCCTGTCAGACTCAGTGAGATCAGTCTGTACCACACCACCCTGTCAGACTCAGTGAGATCAGTCTGTACCACCATGTCAAACTCAGTGAGATCAGTCTGTACCACCCTGTCAGACTCAGTGAGATCAGTCTGTACCACCCTGTCAGACTCAGTGAGATCAGTCTGTACCACACCACCCTGTCAGACTCAGTGAGATCAGTCTGTACCACACCACCCTGTCAGACTCAGTGAGATCTGTCTGTACCACCCTGTCAGACTCAGTGAGATCAGTCTGTACCACCCTGTCAGACTCAGTGAGATCAGTCTGTACCACCCTGTCAGACTCAGTGAGATCAGTCTGTACCACCCTGTCAGACTCAGTGAGATCAGTCTGTAAAACACCACCCTGTCAGACTCAGTGAGATCAGTCTGTACCACACTACCCTGTCAGACTCAGTGAGATCAGTCTGTACCACCCTGTCAGACTCAGTGAGATCAGTCTGTACCACCCTGTCAGACACAGTGAGATCAGTCTGTACCACCCTGTCAGACTCAGTGAGATCAGTCTGTACCACCCTGTCAAACTCAGTGAGATCAGTCTGTACCACACCACCCTGTCAGACACAGTGAGATCAGTCTGTACCACCCTGTCAGACTCAGTGAGATCAGTCTGTACCACACCACCCTGTCAGACTCAGTGAGATCAGTCTGTACCACCCTGTCAGACTCAGTGAGATCAGTCTGTACCACCCTGTCAGACTCAGTGAGATCAGTCTGTACCACCCTGTCAGACTCAGTGAGATCAGTCTGTACCACCCTGTCAGACTCAGTGAGATCAGTCTGTACCACACCACCCTGTCAGACTCAGTGAGATCAGTCTGTACCACCCTGTCAGACTCAGTGAGATCAGTCTGTACCACCCTGTCAGACTCAGTGAGATCAGTCTGTACCACACCACCCTGTCAGACTCAGTGAGATCAGTCTCTACCACCCTGTCAAACTCAGTGAGATCAGTCTGTACCACACCACCCTGTCAGACTCAGTGAGATCAGTCTGTACCACCCTGTCAGACTCAGTGAGATCAGTCTGTACCACCCTGTCAGACTCAGTGAGATCAGTCTGTACCACCCTGTCAGACTCAGTGAGTTCAGTCTGTACCACACCACCCTGTCAGACTCAGTGAGATCAGTCTGTACCACACCACCCTGTCAGACTCAGTGAGATCAGTCTGTACCACCCTGTCAGACTCAGTGAGATCAGTCTGTACCACCCTGTCAGACTCAGTGAGATCAGTCTGTACCACCCTGTCAGACTCAGTGAGATCAGTCTGTACCACCCTGTCAGAGTCAGTGAGATCAGTCTGTACCACACCACCCTGTCAGACTCAGTGAGATCAGTCTGTACCACCCTGTCAGACACAGTGAGATCAGTCTGTACCACCATGTCAAACTCAGTGAGATCAGTCTGTACCACACCACCCTGTCAGACTCAGTGAGATCAGTCTGTAACACCCTGTCAGACTCAGTGAGATCAGTCTGTACCACACCACCCTGTCAGACTCAGTGAGATCAGTCTGTACCACCATGTTAAACTCAGTGAGATCAGTCTGTACCACTGTCACCAGTAACCCAGGTCTGCAGTACCTCCCAGTCTGTTTTGATGGTCACCAGTGATAACCAGGTCTGCAGTACCTTCCAGTCTGTCTTGATGTGACCACGGTCACCAGTATAACCCAGGTCTGCAGTACCTTCCAGTCTGTTTTGATGGTCACCAGTATAACCCAGGTCTGCAGTACCTTCCAGTCTGTTTTGATGGTCACCAGTATAACCCAGGTCTGCAGTACCTTCCAGTCTGTTTTGATGGTCACCAGTATAACCCAGGTCTGCAGTACCTTCCAGTCTGTTTTGATGGTCACCAGTATAACCCAGGTCTGCAGTACCTTCCAGTCTGTCTTGATGTGACCACGGTCACCAGTATAACCCAGGTCTGCAGTACCTTCCAGTCTGTTTTGATGTGACCACGGTCACCAGTATAACCCAGGTCTGCAGTACCTTCCAGTCTGTTTTGATGTGGCCACGGTCACCAGTATAACCCAGGTCTGCAGTACCTTCCAGTCTGTCTTGATGTGACCACGGTCACCAGTATAACCCAGGTCTGCAGTACCTTCCAGTCTGTTTTGATGTGACCACGGTCACCAGTATAACCCAGGTCTGCAGTACCTTCCAGTCTGTTTTGATGTGACCACGGTCACCAGTATAACCCAGGTCTGCAGTACCTTCCAGTCTGTTTTGATGTGACCACGGTCACCAGTATAACCCAGGTCTGCAGTACCTTCCAGTCTGTTTTGATGTGACCACGGTCACCAGTATAACCCAGGTCTGCAGTACCTTCCAGTCTGTTTTGATGTGACCACGGTCACCAGTATAACCCAGGTCTGCAGTACCTTCCAGTCTGTTTTGATGTGACCACGGTCACCAGTATAACCCAGGTCTGCAGTACCTTCCAGTCTGTTTTGATGTGACCACGGTCACCAGTATAACCCAGGTCTGCAGTACCTTCCAGTCTGTTTTGATGTGACCACGGTCACCAGTATAACCCAGGTCTGCAGTACCTTCCAGTCTGTTTTGATGTGACCACGGTCACCAGTATAACCCAGGTCTGCAGTACCTTCCAGTCTGTTTTGATGTGACCACGGTCACCAGTATAACCCAGGTCTGCAGTACCTTCCAGTCTGTTTTGATGTGACCACGGTCACCAGTATAACCCAGGTCTGCAGTACCTTCCAGTCTGTTTTGATGTGACCACGGTCACCAGTATAACCCAGGTCTGCAGTACCTTCCAGTCTGTTTTGATGTGACCACGGTCACCAGTATAACCCAGGTCTGCAGTACCTTCCAGTCTGTTTTGATGTGACCACGGTCACCAGTATAACCCAGGTCTGCAGTACCTTCCAGTCTGTTTTGATGTGACCACGGTCACCAGTATAACCCAGGTCTGCAGTACCTTCCAGTCTGTTTTGATGTGACCACGGTCACCAGTATAACCCAGGTCTGCAGTACCTTCCAGTCTGTTTTGATGTGACCACGGTCACCAGTATAACCCAGGTCTGCAGTACCTTCCAGTCTGTTTTGATGTGACCACGGTCACCAGTATAACCCAGGTCTGCAGTACCTTCCAGTCTGTTTTGATGTGACCACGGTCACCAGTATAACCCAGGTCTGCAGTACCTTCCAGTCTGTTTTGATGTGACCACGGTCACCAGTATAACCCAGGTCTGCAGTACCTTCCAGTCTGTTTTGATGTGACCACGGTCACCAGTATAACCCAGGTCTGCAGTACCTTCCAGTCTGTTTTGATGTGACCACGGTCACCAGTATAACCCAGGTCTGCAGTACCTTCCAGTCTGTTTTGATGTGGCCACGGTCACCAGTATAACCCAGGTCTGCAGTACCTTCCAGTCTGTTTTGATGTGACCACGGTCACCAGTATAACCCAGGTCTGCAGTACCTTCCAGTCTGTTTTGATGTGACCACGGTCACCAGTATAACCCAGGTCTGCAGTACCTTCCAGTCTGTTTTGATGTGACCACGGTCACCAGTATAACCCAGGTCTGCAGTACCTTCCAGTCTGTTTTGATGTGACCACGGTCACCAGTATAACCCAGGTCTGCAGTACCTTCCAGTCTGTTTTGATGTGACCACGGTCACCAGTATAACCCAGGTCTGCAGTACCTTCCAGTCTGTTTTGATGTGACCACGGTCACCAGTATAACCCAGGTCTGCAGTACCTTCCAGTCTGTTTTGATGTGACCACGGTCACCAGTATAACCCAGGTCTGCAGTACCTTCCAGTCTGTTTTGATGTGACCACGGTCACCAGTATAACCCAGGTCTGCAGTACCTTCCAGTCTGTTTTGATGTGACCACGGTCACCAGTATAACCCAGGTCTGCAGTACCTTCCAGTCTGTTTTGATGTGACCACGGTCACCAGTATAACCCAGGTCTGCAGTACCTTCCAGTCTGTTTTGATGTGACCACGGTCACCAGTATAACCCAGGTCTGCAGTACCTTCCAGTCTGTTTTGATGTGACCACGGTCACCAGTATAACCCAGGTCTGCAGTACCTTCCAGTCTGTTTTGATGTGACCACGGTCACCAGTATAACCCAGGTCTGCAGTACCTTCCAGTCTGTTTTGATGTGACCACGGTCACCAGTATAACCCAGGTCTGCAGTACCTTCCAGTCTGTTTTGATGTGACCACGGTCACCAGTATAACCCAGGTCTGCAGTACCTTCCAGTCTGTTTTGATGTGACCACGGTCACCAGTATAACCCAGGTCTGCAGTACCTTCCAGTCTGTTTTGATGTGACCACGGTCACCAGTATAACCCAGGTCTGCAGTACCTTCCAGTCTGTTTTGATGTGACCACGGTCACCAGTATAACCCAGGTCTGCAGTACCTTCCAGTCTGTTTTGATGTGACCACGGTCACCAGTATAACCCAGGTCTGCAGTACCTTCCAGTCTGTTTTGATGTGACCACGGTCACCAGTATAACCCAGGTCTGCAGTACCTTCCAGTCTGTTTTGATGTGACCACGGTCACCAGTATAACCCAGGTCTGCAGTACCTTCCAGTCTGTTTTGATGTGACCACGGTCACCAGTATAACCCAGGTCTGCAGTACCTTCCAGTCTGTTTTGATGTGACCACGGTCACCAGTATAACCCAGGTCTGCAGTACCTTCCAGTCTGTTTTGATGTGACCACGGTCACCAGTATAACCCAGGTCTGCAGTACCTTCCAGTCTGTTTTGATGTGACCACGGTCACCAGTATAACCCAGGTCTGCAGTACCTTCCAGTCTGTTTTGATGTGACCACGGTCACCAGTATAACCCAGGTCTGCAGTACCTTCCAGTCTGTTTTGATGTGACCACGGTCACCAGTATAACCCAGGTCTGCAGTACCTTCCAGTCTGTTTTGATGTGACCACGGTCACCAGTATAACCCAGGTCTGCAGTACCTTCCAGTCTGTTTTGATGTGACCACGGTCACCAGTATAACCCAGGTCTGCAGTACCTTCCAGTCTGTTTTGATGTGACCACGGTCACCAGTATAACCCAGGTCTGCAGTACCTTCCAGTCTGTTTTGATGTGACCACGGTCACCAGTATAACCCAGGTCTGCAGTACCTTCCAGTCTGTTTTGATGTGACCACGGTCACCAGTATAACCCAGGTCTGCAGTACCTTCCAGTCTGTTTTGATGTGACCACGGTCACCAGTATAACCCAGGTCTGCAGTACCTTCCAGTCTGTTTTGATGTGACCACGGTCACCAGTATAACCCAGGTCTGCAGTACCTTCCAGTCTGTTTTGATGTGACCACGGTCACCAGTATAACCCAGGTCTGCAGTACCTTCCAGTCTGTTTTGATGTGACCACGGTCACCAGTATAACCAGGTCTGCAGTACCTTCCAGTCTGTTTTGATGTGACCACGGTCACCAGTATAACCCAGGTCTGCAGTACCTTCCAGTCTGTTTTGATGTGACCACGGTCACCAGTATAACCCAGGTCTGCAGTACCTTCCAGTCTGTTTTGATGTGACCACGGTCACCAGTATAACCCAGGTCTGCAGTACCTTCCAGTCTGTTTTGATGTGACCACGGTCACCAGTATAACCCAGGTCTGCAGTACCTTCCAGTCTGTTTTGATGTGACCACGGTCACCAGTATAACCCAGGTCTGCAGTACCTTCCAGTCTGTTTTGATGTGACCACGGTCACCAGTATAACCCAGGTCTGCAGTACCTTCCAGTCTGTTTTGATGTGACCACGGTCACCAGTATAACCCAGGTCTGCAGTACCTTCCAGTCTGTTTTGATGTGACCACGGTCACCAGTATAACCCAGGTCTGCAGTACCTTCCAGTCTGTTTTGATGTGACCACGGTCACCAGTATAACCCAGGTCTGCAGTACCTTCCAGTCTGTTTTGATGTGACCACGGTCACCAGTATAACCCAGGTCTGCAGTACCTTCCAGTCTGTTTTGATGTGACCACGGTCACCAGTATAACCCAGGTCTGCAGTACCTTCCAGTCTGTTTTGATGTGACCACGGTCACCAGTATAACCCAGGTCTGCAGTACCTTCCAGTCTGTTTTGATGTGACCACGGTCACCAGTATAACCCAGGTCTGCAGTACCTTCCAGTCTGTTTTGATGTGACCACGGTCACCAGTATAACCCAGGTCTGCAGTACCTTCCAGTCTGTTTTGATGTGACCACGGTCACCAGTATAACCCAGGTCTGCAGTACCTTCCAGTCTGTTTTGATGTGACCACGGTCACCAGTATAACCCAGGTCTGCAGTACCTTCCAGTCTGTTTTGATGTGACCACGGTCACCAGTATAACCCAGGTCTGCAGTACCTTCCAGTCTGTTTTGATGTGACCACGGTCACCAGTATAACCCAGGTCTGCAGTACCTTCCAGTCTGTTTTGATGTGACCACGGTCACCAGTATAACCCAGGTCTGCAGTACCTTCCAGTCTGTTTTGATGTGACCACGGTCACCAGTATAACCCAGGTCTGCAGTACCTTCCAGTCTGTTTTGATGTGACCACGGTCACCAGTATAACCCAGGTCTGCAGTACCTTCCAGTCTGTTTTGATGTGACCACGGTCACCAGTATAACCCAGGTCTGCAGTACCTTCCAGTCTGTTTTGATGTGACCACGGTCACCAGTATAACCCAGGTCTGCAGTACCTTCCAGTCTGTTTTGATGTGACCACGGTCACCAGTATAACCCAGGTCTGCAGTACCTTCCAGTCTGTTTTGATGTGACCACGGTCACCAGTATAACCCAGGTCTGCAGTACCTTCCAGTCTGTTTTGATGTGACCACGGTCACCAGTATAACCCAGGTCTGCAGTACCTTCCAGTCTGTTTTGATGTGACCACGGTCACCAGTATAACCCAGGTCTGCAGTACCTTCCAGTCTGTTTTGATGTGACCACGGTCACCAGTATAACCCAGGTCTGCAGTACCTTCCAGTCTGTTTTGATGTGACCACGGTCACCAGTATAACCCAGGTCTGCAGTACCTTCCAGTCTGTTTTGATGTGACCACGGTCACCAGTATAACCCAGGTCTGCAGTACCTTCCAGTCTGTTTTGATGTGACCACGGTCACCAGTATAACCCAGGTCTGCAGTACCTTCCAGTCTGTTTTGATGTGACCACGGTCACCAGTATAACCCAGGTCTGCAGTACCTTCCAGTCTGTTTTGATGTGACCACGGTCACCAGTATAACCCAGGTCTGCAGTACCTTCCAGTCTGTTTTGATGTGACCACGGTCACCAGTATAACCCAGGTCTGCAGTACCTTCCAGTCTGTTTTGATGTGACCACGGTCACCAGTATAACCCAGGTCTGCAGTACCTTCCAGTCTGTTTTGATGTGGCCACGGTCACCAGTATAACCCAGGTCTGCAGTACCTTCCAGTCTGTTTTGATGTGACCACGGTCACCAGTATAACCCAGGTCTGCAGTACCTTCCAGTCTGTTTTGATGTGACCACGGTCACCAGTATAACCCAGGTCTGCAGTACCTTCCAGTCTGTTTTGATGTGACCACGGTCACCAGTATAACCCAGGTCTGCAGTACCTTCCAGTCTGTTTTGATGTGGCCACGGTCACCAGTATAACCCAGGTCTGCAGTACCTTCCAGTCTGTTTTGATGTGGCCACGGTCACCAGTATAACCCAGGTCTGCAGTACCTTCCAGTCTGTTTTGATGTGACCACGGTCACCAGTATAACCCAGGTCTGCAGTACCTTCCAGTCTGTTTTGATGTGACCACGGTCACCAGTATAACCCAGGTCTGCAGTACCTTCCAGTCTGTTTTGATGTGACCACGGTCACCAGTATAACCCAGGTCTGCAGTACCTTCCAGTCTGTTTTGATGTGACCACGGTCACCAGTATAACCCAGGTCTGCAGTACCTTCCAGTCTGTTTTGATGTGACCACGGTCACCAGTATAACCCAGGTCTGCAGTACCTTCCAGTCTGTTTTGATGTGACCACGGTCACCAGTATAACCCAGGTCTGCAGTACCTTCCAGTCTGTTTTGATGTGACCACGGTCACCAGTATAACCCAGGTCTGCAGTACCTTCCAGTCTGTTTTGATGTGACCACGGTCACCAGTATAACCCAGGTCTGCAGTACCTTCCAGTCTGTTTTGATGTGACCACGGTCACCAGTATAACCCAGGTCTGCAGTACCTTCCAGTCTGTTTTGATGTGACCACGGTCACCAGTATAACCCAGGTCTGCAGTACCTTCCAGTCTGTTTTGATGTGACCACGGTCACCAGTATAACCCAGGTCTGCAGTACCTTCCAGTCTGTTTTGATGTGACCACGGTCACCAGTATAACCCAGGTCTGCAGTACCTTCCAGTCTGTTTTGATGTGACCACGGTCACCAGTATAACCCAGGTCTGCAGTACCTTCCAGTCTGTTTTGATGTGACCACGGTCACCAGTATAACCCAGGTCTGCAGTACCTTCCAGTCTGTTTTGATGTGACCACGGTCACCAGTATAACCCAGGTCTGCAGTACCTTCCAGTCTGTTTTGATGTGACCACGGTCACCAGTATAACCCAGGTCTGCAGTACCTTCCAGTCTGTTTTGATGTGACCACGGTCACCAGTATAACCCAGGTCTGCAGTACCTTCCAGTCTGTTTTGATGTGACCACGGTCACCAGTATAACCCAGGTCTGCAGTACCTTCCAGTCTGTTTTGATGTGACCACGGTCACCAGTATAACCCAGGTCTGCAGTACCTTCCAGTCTGTTTTGATGTGACCACGGTCACCAGTATAACCCAGGTCTGCAGTACCTTCCAGTCTGTTTTGATGTGACCACGGTCACCAGTATAACCCAGGTCTGCAGTACCTTCCAGTCTGTTTTGATGTGACCACGGTCACCAGTATAACCCAGGTCTGCAGTACCTTCCAGTCTGTTTTGATGTGACCACGGTCACCAGTATAACCCAGGTCTGCAGTACCTTCCAGTCTGTTTTGATGTGACCACGGTCACCAGTATAACCCAGGTCTGCAGTACCTTCCAGTCTGTTTTGATGTGACCACGGTCACCAGTATAACCCAGGTCTGCAGTACCTTCCAGTCTGTTTTGATGTGACCACGGTCACCAGTATAACCCAGGTCTGCAGTACCTTCCAGTCTGTTTTGATGTGACCACGGTCACCAGTATAACCCAGGTCTGCAGTACCTTCCAGTCTGTTTTGATGTGACCACGGTCACCAGTATAACCCAGGTCTGCAGTACCTTCCAGTCTGTTTTGATGTGGCCACGGTCACCAGTATAACCCAGGTCTGCAGTACCTTCCAGTCTGTTTTGATGTGACCACGGTCACCAGTATAACCCAGGTCTGCAGTACCTTCCAGTCTGTTTTGATGTGACCACGGTCACCAGTATAACCCAGGTCTGCAGTACCTTCCAGTCTGTTTTGATGTGACCACGGTCACCAGTATAACCCAGGTCTGCAGTACCTTCCAGTCTGTTTTGATGTGACCACGGTCACCAGTATAACCCAGGTCTGCAGTACCTTCCAGTCTGTTTTGATGTGACCACGGTCACCAGTATAACCCAGGTCTGCAGTACCTTCCAGTCTGTTTTGATGTGGCCACGGTCACCAGTATAACCCAGGTCTGCAGTACCTTCCAGTCTGTTTTGATGTGACCACGGTCACCAGTATAACCCAGGTCTGCAGTACCTTCCAGTCTGTTTTGATGTGACCACGGTCACCAGTATAACCCAGGTCTGCAGTACCTTCCAGTCTGTTTTGATGTGACCACGGTCACCAGTATAACCCAGGTCTGCAGTACCTTCCAGTCTGTTTTGATGTGACCACGGTCACCAGTATAACCCAGGTCTGCAGTACCTTCCAGTCTGTTTTGATGTGACCACGGTCACCAGTATAACCCAGGTCTGCAGTACCTTCCAGTCTGTTTTGATGTGACCACGGTCACCAGTATAACCCAGGTCTGCAGTACCTTCCAGTCTGTTTTGATGTGACCACGGTCACCAGTATAACCCAGGTCTGCAGTACCTTCCAGTCTGTTTTGATGTGACCACGGTCACCAGTATAACCCAGGTCTGCAGTACCTTCCAGTCTGTTTTGATGTGGCCACGGTCACCAGTATAACCCAGGTCTGCAGTACCTTCCAGTCTGTTTTGATGTGACCACGGTCACCAGTATAACCCAGGTCTGCAGTACCTTCCAGTCTGTTTTGATGTGACCACGGTCACCAGTATAACCCAGGTCTGCAGTACCTTCCAGTCTGTTTTGATGTGACCACGGTCACCAGTATAACCCAGGTCTGCAGTACCTTCCAGTCTGTTTTGATGTGACCACGGTCACCAGTATAACCCAGGTCTGCAGTACCTTCCAGTCTGTTTTGATGTGGCCACGGTCACCAGTATAACCCAGGTCTGCAGTACCTTCCAGTCTGTTTTGATGTGACCACGGTCACCAGTATAACCCAGGTCTGCAGTACCTTCCAGTCTGTTTTGATGTGACCACGGTCACCAGTATAACCCAGGTCTGCAGTACCTTCCAGTCTGTTTTGATGTGACCACGGTCACCAGTATAACCCAGGTCTGCAGTACCTTCCAGTCTGTTTTGATGTGACCACGGTCACCAGTATAACCCAGGTCTGCAGTACCTTCCAGTCTGTTTTGATGTGGCCACGGTCACCAGTATAACCCAGGTCTGCAGTACCTTCCAGTCTGTTTTGATGTGACCACGGTCACCAGTATAACCCAGGTCTGCAGTACCTTCCAGTCTGTTTTGATGTGGCCACGGTCACCAGTATAACCCAGGTCTGCAGTACCTTCCAGTCTGTTTTGATGTGACCACGGTCACCAGTATAACCCAGGTCTGCAGTACCTTCCAGTCTGTTTTGATGTGGCCACGGTCACCAGTATAACCCAGGTCTGCAGTACCTTCCAGTCTGTTTTGATGTGACCACGGTCACCAGTATAACCCAGGTCTGCAGTACCTTCCAGTCTGTTTTGATGTGGCCACGGTCACCAGTATAACCCAGGTCTGCAGTACCTTCCAGTCTGTTTTGATGTGACCACGGTCACCAGTATAACCCAGGTCTGCAGTACCTTCCAGTCTGTTTTGATGTGACCACGGTCACCAGTATAACCCAGGTCTGCAGTACCTTCCAGTCTGTTTTGATGTGACCACGGTCACCAGTATAACCCAGGTCTGCAGTACCTTCCAGTCTGTTTTGATGTGGCCACGGTCACCAGTATAACCCAGGTCTGCAGTACCTTCCAGTCTGTTTTGATGTGACCACGGTCACCAGTATAACCCAGGTCTGCAGTACCTTCCAGTCTGTTTTGATGTGACCACGGTCACCAGTATAACCCAGGTCTGCAGTACCTTCCAGTCTGTTTTGATGTGACCACGGTCACCAGTATAACCCAGGTCTGCAGTACCTTCCAGTCTGTTTTGATGTGACCACGGTCACCAGTATAACCCAGGTCTGCAGTACCTTCCAGTCTGTTTTGATGTGACCACGGTCACCAGTATAACCCAGGTCTGCAGTACCTTCCAGTCTGTTTTGATGTGACCACGGTCACCAGTATAACCCAGGTCTGCAGTACCTTCCAGTCTGTTTTGATGTGACCACGGTCACCAGTATAACCCAGGTCTGCAGTACCTTCCAGTCTGTTTTGATGTGACCACGGTCACCAGTATAACCCAGGTCTGCAGTACCTTCCAGTCTGTTTTGATGTGACCACGGTCACCAGTATAACCCAGGTCTGCAGTACCTTCCAGTCTGTTTTGATGTGACCACGGTCACCAGTATAACCCAGGTCTGCAGTACCTTCCAGTCTGTTTTGATGTGACCACGGTCACCAGTATAACCCAGGTCTGCAGTACCTTCCAGTCTGTTTTGATGTGACCACGGTCACCAGTATAACCCAGGTCTGCAGTACCTTCCAGTCTGTTTTGATGTGACCACGGTCACCAGTATAACCCAGGTCTGCAGTACCTTCCAGTCTGTTTTGATGTGACCACGGTCACCAGTATAACCCAGGTCTGCAGTACCTTCCAGTCTGTTTTGATGTGACCACGGTCACCAGTATAACCCAGGTCTGCAGTACCTTCCAGTCTGTTTTGATGTGACCACGGTCACCAGTATAACCCAGGTCTGCAGTACCTTCCAGTCTGTTTTGATGTGACCACGGTCACCAGTATAACCCAGGTCTGCAGTACCTTCCAGTCTGTTTTGATGTGACCACGGTCACCAGTATAACCCAGGTCTGCAGTACCTTCCAGTCTGTTTTGATGTGACCACGGTCACCAGTATAACCCAGGTCTGCAGTACCTTCCAGTCTGTTTTGATGTGACCACGGTCACCAGTATAACCCAGGTCTGCAGTACCTTCCAGTCTGTTTTGATGTGACCACGGTCACCAGTATAACCCAGGTCTGCAGTACCTTCCAGTCTGTTTTGATGTGACCACGGTCACCAGTATAACCCAGGTCTGCAGTACCTTCCAGTCTGTTTTGATGTGACCACGGTCACCAGTATAACCCAGGTCTGCAGTACCTTCCAGTCTGTTTTGATGTGACCACGGTCACCAGTATAACCCAGGTCTGCAGTACCTTCCAGTCTGTTTTGATGTGACCACGGTCACCAGTATAACCCAGGTCTGCAGTACCTTCCAGTCTGTTTTGATGTGACCACGGTCACCAGTATAACCCAGGTCTGCAGTACCTTCCAGTCTGTTTTGATGTGACCACGGTCACCAGTATAACCCAGGTCTGCAGTACCTTCCAGTCTGTTTTGATGTGACCACGGTCACCAGTATAACCCAGGTCTGCAGTACCTTCCAGTCTGTTTTGATGTGACCACGGTCACCAGTATAACCCAGGTCTGCAGTACCTTCCAGTCTGTTTTGATGTGACCACGGTCACCAGTATAACCCAGGTCTGCAGTACCTTCCAGTCTGTTTTGATGTGACCACGGTCACCAGTATAACCCAGGTCTGCAGTACCTTCCAGTCTGTTTTGATGTGACCACGGTCACCAGTATAACCCAGGTCTGCAGTACCTTCCAGTCTGTTTTGATGTGACCACGGTCACCAGTATAACCCAGGTCTGCAGTACCTTCCAGTCTGTTTTGATGTGGCCACGGTCACCAGTATAACCCAGGTCTGCAGTACCTTCCAGTCTGTTTTGATGTGACCACGGTCACCAGTATAACCCAGGTCTGCAGTACCTTCCAGTCTGTTTTGATGTGACCACGGTCACCAGTATAACCCAGGTCTGCAGTACCTTCCAGTCTGTTTTGATGTGACCACGGTCACCAGTATAACCCAGGTCTGCAGTACCTTCCAGTCTGTTTTGATGTGACCACGGTCACCAGTATAACCCAGGTCTGCAGTACCTTCCAGTCTGTTTTGATGTGACCACGGTCACCAGTATAACCCAGGTCTGCAGTACCTTCCAGTCTGTTTTGATGTGACCACGGTCACCAGTATAACCCAGGTCTGCAGTACCTTCCAGTCTGTTTTGATGTGACCACGGTCACCAGTATAACCCAGGTCTGCAGTACCTTCCAGTCTGTTTTGATGTGACCACGGTCACCAGTATAACCCAGGTCTGCAGTACCTTCCAGTCTGTTTTGATGTGACCACGGTCACCAGTATAACCCAGGTCTGCAGTACCTTCCAGTCTGTTTTGATGTGACCACGGTCACCAGTATAACCCAGGTCTGCAGTACCTTCCAGTCTGTTTTGATGTGACCACGGTCACCAGTATAACCCAGGTCTGCAGTACCTTCCAGTCTGTTTTGATGTGACCACGGTCACCAGTATAACCCAGGTCTGCAGTACCTTCCAGTCTGTTTTGATGTGACCACGGTCACCAGTATAACCCAGGTCTGCAGTACCTTCCAGTCTGTTTTGATGTGACCACGGTCACCAGTATAACCCAGGTCTGCAGTACCTTCCAGTCTGTTTTGATGTGACCACGGTCACCAGTATAACCCAGGTCTGCAGTACCTTCCAGTCTGTTTTGATGTGACCACGGTCACCAGTATAACCCAGGTCTGCAGTACCTTCCAGTCTGTTTTGATGTGACCACGGTCACCAGTATAACCCAGGTCTGCAGTACCTTCCAGTCTGTTTTGATGTGACCACGGTCACCAGTATAACCCAGGTCTGCAGTACCTTCCAGTCTGTTTTGATGTGACCACGGTCACCAGTATAACCCAGGTCTGCAGTACCTTCCAGTCTGTTTTGATGTGACCACGGTCACCAGTATAACCCAGGTCTGCAGTACCTTCCAGTCTGTTTTGATGTGACCACGGTCACCAGTATAACCCAGGTCTGCAGTACCTTCCAGTCTGTTTTGATGTGACCACGGTCACCAGTATAACCCAGGTCTGCAGTACCTTCCAGTCTGTTTTGATGTGACCACGGTCACCAGTATAACCCAGGTCTGCAGTACCTTCCAGTCTGTTTTGATGTGACCACGGTCACCAGTATAACCCAGGTCTGCAGTACCTTCCAGTCTGTTTTGATGTGACCACGGTCACCAGTATAACCCAGGTCTGCAGTACCTTCCAGTCTGTTTTGATGTGACCACGGTCACCAGTATAACCCAGGTCTGCAGTACCTTCCAGTCTGTTTTGATGTGACCACGGTCACCAGTATAACCCAGGTCTGCAGTACCTTCCAGTCTGTTTTGATGTGACCACGGTCACCAGTATAACCCAGGTCTGCAGTACCTTCCAGTCTGTTTTGATGTGACCACGGTCACCAGTATAACCCAGGTCTGCAGTACCTTCCAGTCTGTTTTGATGTGACCACGGTCACCAGTATAACCCAGGTCTGCAGTACCTTCCAGTCTGTTTTGATGTGACCACGGTCACCAGTATAACCCAGGTCTGCAGTACCTTCCAGTCTGTTTTGATGTGACCACGGTCACCAGTATAACCCAGGTCTGCAGTACCTTCCAGTCTGTTTTGATGTGACCACGGTCACCAGTATAACCCAGGTCTGCAGTACCTTCCAGTCTGTTTTGATGTGACCACGGTCACCAGTATAACCCAGGTCTGCAGTACCTTCCAGTCTGTTTTGATGTGACCACGGTCACCAGTATAACCCAGGTCTGCAGTACCTTCCAGTCTGTTTTGATGTGACCACGGTCACCAGTATAACCCAGGTCTGCAGTACCTTCCAGTCTGTTTTGATGTGACCACGGTCACCAGTATAACCCAGGTCTGCAGTACCTTCCAGTCTGTTTTGATGTGACCACGGTCACCAGTATAACCCAGGTCTGCAGTACCTTCCAGTCTGTTTTGATGTGACCACGGTCACCAGTATAACCCAGGTCTGCAGTACCTTCCAGTCTGTTTTGATGTGACCACGGTCACCAGTATAACCCAGGTCTGCAGTACCTTCCAGTCTGTTTTGATGTGACCACGGTCACCAGTATAACCCAGGTCTGCAGTACCTTCCAGTCTGTTTTGATGTGACCACGGTCACCAGTATAACCCAGGTCTGCAGTACCTTCCAGTCTGTTTTGATGTGACCACGGTCACCAGTATAACCCAGGTCTGCAGTACCTTCCAGTCTGTTTTGATGTGACCACGGTCACCAGTATAACCCAGGTCTGCAGTACCTTCCAGTCTGTTTTGATGTGACCACGGTCACCAGTATAACCCAGGTCTGCAGTACCTTCCAGTCTGTTTTGATGTGACCACGGTCACCAGTATAACCCAGGTCTGCAGTACCTTCCAGTCTGTTTTGATGTGACCACGGTCACCAGTATAACCCAGGTCTGCAGTACCTTCCAGTCTGTTTTGATGTGACCACGGTCACCAGTATAACCCAGGTCTGCAGTACCTTCCAGTCTGTTTTGATGTGACCACGGTCACCAGTATAACCCAGGTCTGCAGTACCTTCCAGTCTGTTTTGATGTGACCACGGTCACCAGTATAACCCAGGTCTGCAGTACCTTCCAGTCTGTTTTGATGTGACCACGGTCACCAGTATAACCCAGGTCTGCAGTACCTTCCAGTCTGTTTTGATGTGACCACGGTCACCAGTATAACCCAGGTCTGCAGTACCTTCCAGTCTGTTTTGATGTGACCACGGTCACCAGTATAACCCAGGTCTGCAGTACCTTCCAGTCTGTTTTGATGTGACCACGGTCACCAGTATAACCCAGGTCTGCAGTACCTTCCAGTCTGTTTTGATGTGACCACGGTCACCAGTATAACCCAGGTCTGCAGTACCTTCCAGTCTGTTTTGATGTGACCACGGTCACCAGTATAACCCAGGTCTGCAGTACCTTCCAGTCTGTTTTGATGTGACCACGGTCACCAGTATAACCCAGGTCTGCAGTACCTTCCAGTCTGTTTTGATGTGGCCACGGTCACCAGTATAACCCAGGTCTGCAGTACCTTCCAGTCTGTTTTGATGTGACCACGGTCACCAGTATAACCCAGGTCTGCAGTACCTTCCAGTCTGTTTTGATGTGACCACGGTCACCAGTATAACCCAGGTCTGCAGTACCTTCCAGTCTGTTTTGATGTGACCACGGTCACCAGTATAACCCAGGTCTGCAGTACCTTCCAGTCTGTTTTGATGTGGCCACGGTCACCAGTATAACCCAGGTCTGCAGTACCTTCCAGTCTGTTTTGATGTGACCACGGTCACCAGTATAACCCAGGTCTGCAGTACCTTCCAGTCTGTTTTGATGTGGCCACGGTCACCAGTATAACCCAGGTCTGCAGTACCTTCCAGTCTGTTTTGATGTGACCACGGTCACCAGTATAACCCAGGTCTGCAGTACCTTCCAGTCTGTTTTGATGTGACCACGGTCACCAGTATAACCCAGGTCTGCAGTACCTTCCAGTCTGTTTTGATGTGACCACGGTCACCAGTATAACCCAGGTCTGCAGTACCTTCCAGTCTGTTTTGATGTGACCACGGTCACCAGTATAACCCAGGTCTGCAGTACCTTCCAGTCTGTTTTGATGTGACCACGGTCACCAGTATAACCCAGGTCTGCAGTACCTTCCAGTCTGTTTTGATGTGACCACGGTCACCAGTATAACCCAGGTCTGCAGTACCTTCCAGTCTGTTTTGATGTGACCACGGTCACCAGTATAACCCAGGTCTGCAGTACCTTCCAGTCTGTTTTGATGTGACCACGGTCACCAGTATAACCCAGGTCTGCAGTACCTTCCAGTCTGTTTTGATGTGACCACGGTCACCAGTATAACCCAGGTCTGCAGTACCTTCCAGTCTGTTTTGATGTGACCACGGTCACCAGTATAACCCAGGTCTGCAGTACCTTCCAGTCTGTTTTGATGTGGCCACGGTCACCAGTATAACCCAGGTCTGCAGTACCTTCCAGTCTGTTTTGATGTGACCACGGTCACCAGTATAACCCAGGTCTGCAGTACCTTCCAGTCTGTTTTGATGTGACCACGGTCACCAGTATAACCCAGGTCTGCAGTACCTTCCAGTCTGTTTTGATGTGACCACGGTCACCAGTATAACCCAGGTCTGCAGTACCTTCCAGTCTGTTTTGATGTGACCACGGTCACCAGTATAACCCAGGTCTGCAGTACCTTCCAGTCTGTTTTGATGTGACCACGGTCACCAGTATAACCCAGGTCTGCAGTACCTTCCAGTCTGTTTTGATGTGACCACGGTCACCAGTATAACCCAGGTCTGCAGTACCTTCCAGTCTGTTTTGATGTGACCACGGTCACCAGTATAACCCAGGTCTGCAGTACCTTCCAGTCTGTTTTGATGTGACCACGGTCACCAGTATAACCCAGGTCTGCAGTACCTTCCAGTCTGTTTTGATGTGACCACGGTCACCAGTATAACCCAGGTCTGCAGTACCTTCCAGTCTGTTTTGATGTGGCCACGGTCACCAGTATAACCCAGGTCTGCAGTACCTTCCAGTCTGTTTTGATGTGACCACGGTCACCAGTATAACCCAGGTCTGCAGTACCTTCCAGTCTGTTTTGATGTGACCACGGTCACCAGTATAACCCAGGTCTGCAGTACCTTCCAGTCTGTTTTGATGTGACCACGGTCACCAGTATAACCCAGGTCTGCAGTACCTTCCAGTCTGTTTTGATGTGACCACGGTCACCAGTATAACCCAGGTCTGCAGTACCTTCCAGTCTGTTTTGATGTGACCACGGTCACCAGTATAACCCAGGTCTGCAGTACCTTCCAGTCTGTTTTGATGTGACCACGGTCACCAGTATAACCCAGGTCTGCAGTACCTTCCAGTCTGTTTTGATGTGACCACGGTCACCAGTATAACCCAGGTCTGCAGTACCTTCCAGTCTGTTTTGATGTGACCACGGTCACCAGTATAACCCAGGTCTGCAGTACCTTCCAGTCTGTTTTGATGTGACCACGGTCACCAGTATAACCCAGGTCTGCAGTACCTTCCAGTCTGTTTTGATGTGACCACGGTCACCAGTATAACCCAGGTCTGCAGTACCTTCCAGTCTGTTTTGATGTGACCACGGTCACCAGTATAACCCAGGTCTGCAGTACCTTCCAGTCTGTTTTGATGTGGCCACGGTCACCAGTATAACCCAGGTCTGCAGTACCTTCCAGTCTGTTTTGATGTGACCACGGTCACCAGTATAACCCAGGTCTGCAGTACCTTCCAGTCTGTTTTGATGTGACCACGGTCACCAGTATAACCCAGGTCTGCAGTACCTTCCAGTCTGTTTTGATGTGACCACGGTCACCAGTATAACCCAGGTCTGCAGTACCTTCCAGTCTGTTTTGATGTGACCACGGTCACCAGTATAACCCAGGTCTGCAGTACCTTCCAGTCTGTTTTGATGTGACCACGGTCACCAGTATAACCCAGGTCTGCAGTACCTTCCAGTCTGTTTTGATGTGACCACGGTCACCAGTATAACCCAGGTCTGCAGTACCTTCCAGTCTGTTTTGATGTGACCACGGTCACCAGTATAACCCAGGTCTGCAGTACCTTCCAGTCTGTTTTGATGTGACCACGGTCACCAGTATAACCCAGGTCTGCAGTACCTTCCAGTCTGTTTTGATGTGACCACGGTCACCAGTATAACCCAGGTCTGCAGTACCTTCCAGTCTGTTTTGATGTGGCCACGGTCACCAGTATAACCCAGGTCTGCAGTACCTTCCAGTCTGTTTTGATGTGACCACGGTCACCAGTATAACCCAGGTCTGCAGTACCTTCCAGTCTGTTTTGATGTGACCACGGTCACCAGTATAACCCAGGTCTGCAGTACCTTCCAGTCTGTTTTGATGTGACCACGGTCACCAGTATAACCCAGGTCTGCAGTACCTTCCAGTCTGTTTTGATGTGACCACGGTCACCAGTATAACCCAGGTCTGCAGTACCTTCCAGTCTGTTTTGATGTGACCACGGTCACCAGTATAACCCAGGTCTGCAGTACCTTCCAGTCTGTTTTGATGTGACCACGGTCACCAGTATAACCCAGGTCTGCAGTACCTTCCAGTCTGTCTTGATGTGACCACGGTCACCAGTATAACCCAGGTCTGCAGTACCTTCCAGTCTGTTTTGATGTGACCACGGTCACCAGTATAACCCAGGTCTGCAGTACCTTCCAGTCTGTTTTGATGTGACCACGGTCACCAGTATAACCCAGGTCTGCAGTACCTTCCAGTCTGTTTTGATGTGACCACGGTCACCAGTATAACCCAGGTCTGCAGTACCTTCCAGTCTGTTTTGATGTGACCACGGTCACCAGTATAACCCAGGTCTGCAGTACCTTCCAGTCTGTTTTGATGTGACCACGGTCACCAGTATAACCCAGGTCTGCAGTACCTTCCAGTCTGTTTTGATGTGACCACGGTCACCAGTATAACCCAGGTCTGCAGTACCTTCCAGTCTGTTTTGATGTGACCACGGTCACCAGTATAACCCAGGTCTGCAGTACCTTCCAGTCTGTTTTGATGTGACCACGGTCACCAGTATAACCCAGGTCTGCAGTACCTTCCAGTCTGTTTTGATGTGGCCACGGTCACCAGTATAACCCAGGTCTGCAGTACCTTCCAGTCTGTTTTGATGTGGCCACGGTCACCAGTATAACCCAGGTCTGCAGTACCTTCCAGTCTGTTTTGATGTGGCCACGGTCACCAGTATAACCCAGGTCTGCAGTACCTTCCAGTCTGTTTTGATGTGACCACGGTCACCAGTATAACCCAGGTCTGCAGTACCTTCCAGTCTGTTTTGATGTGACCACGGTCACCAGTATAACCCAGGTCTGCAGTACCTTCCAGTCTGTTTTGATGTGGCCACGGTCACCAGTATAACCCAGGTCTGCAGTACCTTCCAGTCTGTTTTGATGTGACCACGGTCACCAGTATAACCCAGGTCTGCAGTACCTTCCAGTCTGTTTTGATGTGACCACGGTCACCAGTATAACCCAGGTCTGCAGTACCTTCCAGTCTGTTTTGATGTGACCACGGTCACCAGTATAACCCAGGTCTGCAGTACCTTCCAGTCTGATGTGACCACGGTCACCAGTATAACCCAGGTCTGCAGTACCTTCCAGTCTGTTTTGATGTGACCACGGTCACCAGTATAACCCAGGTCTGCAGTACCTTCCAGTCTTTGATGTGACCACGGTCACCAGTATAACCCAGGTCTGCAGTACCTTCCAGTCTGTTTTGATGTGACCACGGTCATCAGTATAACCCAGGTCTGCAGTACCTTCCAGTCTGATGTGACCACGGTCACCAGTATAACCCAGGTCTGCAGTACCTTCCAGTCTGTTTTGATGTGACCACGGTCACCAGTATAACCCAGGTCTGCAGTACCTTCCAGTCTGATGTGACCACGGTCACCAGTATAACCCAGGTCTGCAGTACCTTCCAGTCTGTTTTGATGTGACCACGGTCACCAGTATAACCCAGGTCTGCAGTACCTCTACCAGCTGAGCTACAGAGGATATAACCCAGGTCTTACAGAGGGAAACACAATTAGGTTCAGTCCCTAGGACATGTTCCATCTAACCAGGGGACCTGACTTGGAACAACTCCTGGCCCAGTAACAGCATATGAGGGAAGCTGAACCTTCACTATAAAACAAAACTAACCCACCACAGGCCACAAGTGACTGTCAGGTTTCAAAAGCCAATCTAGGAAAACATACTATACTTCTTCCTGGGCTATACTCGGCCTTGTCTCAGGGTAGTAAGTTAGTCCCCAGTCCACTTGGTCGTACTGCTGATCCAGTTCTGCTGTCCTGACTGCTGCTGTGGACCAATGATGTATATATAAACTCTGGATTGCTTATACTTGGTCAATTAAAGGCTTTGAAGCCACCGGCCGCCATATTGTTCCTCAGAAGGTTATGAAAAGCCAACTGACATTGACTCCTGAGGTGTTGAACTGTTGCACCCTCTTCAGCCATCATGGTTTTTATTTGACCCTGCTGGTTATCTATTAACATTTGAACATCTGGAATTACGATCTGGCCTTAATGCCACATGTACTCTTAAATCTCCACCTGGCACAGCCAGAAGAGGACTGGATACCCCTCTGAGCCTGGTTCCTCTCTAGGTTGCTTCCTAGGTTCCTGCCTTCTAGGGAGTTTTCCTAGCCATTGTGCTTCTGCATCTGCATTGCTTGCTCTTTGTGGTTTTGAAGCTAGAGGAAAGAAAGTTTCATTTGAAAGGAAAGGGAAAGGGGGATACCTGAACATCTCCCTTATCAAGCGAGAGAGAGAGTGAGCATAGCCTTGCAATTAAGAGAGGCCGCCATAGGCAGACCTGGCTCTTGAGAGAAGAAAGGCAATGTGCCCACTGCCCACAAAATTAGGTGGAAACTGAGCTGCACTTCCTAACCTCCTGTCAAAGGCAAACTACATTACCAAAAGTATGTAGACACCAGCTCGTCAAACATCTCATTCCAAAATCATGACCATTAATATGGAGTTGGTCCCCCCCCTTTGCTGCTATAACAGCCTCCACTCTTCTGGGAAGGCTTTCCACTAGATGTTGGAACATTGCTGCGGGGACTTGCTTCCATTCAGCCACAAGAGCATTAGTGAGATCGGGCAATGATGTTGGGCGATTAGGCCTGGCTCGCAGTCGGCGTTCCAATTCATCCAGAAGGTGTTTGATAGAGTTGAGGTCAGGGCACAATCACACACACACACACACAAGCACACAATCACACACACACACACACACACAAGCGCACAATCACACACGCACAGTTGAAGTCGGAAGTTTACATACACCTTAGCCAGATACATTTAAACTCCGTTTTTTTCACAATTCCTGACATTTAATCCTAGTAAAAATCCCCATGTATTAGGTCAGTTAGGATCACCACTTTATTTTAAGAATGTGAAATGTCAGAACGATAGTAGAGAGAATGATTTATTTCAGCTTTTATTTATTTCATCACATTCCCAGTGGGTCAGAAGTTTACATACACTCAATTAGTATTTGGTAGCGTTGCCTTTAAATTGTTTAACTTGGGTCAAACGTTTCGGGTAGCCTTCCACAAGCATCCCACAATATGTTGGGTGAATTTTGGCCCATTCCTCCTGACAGAGCTGGTGTAACTGAGTCAGGTTTGTAGGCCTCCTTGCTCGCACACGCTTTTTCAGTTCTGCCCACAAATGTTCTATAGGATTGAGGCCAGGGCTTTGTGATGACCACTCCAATACCTTGACTTTGTTGTCCTTAAGCCATTTTGCCACAACTTTGGAAGTATGCTTGGGGTCATTGTCCATTTGGAGGACCCATTTGCTACCATGCTTTAACTTCCTGACTGATGTCTTGTGACGTTGCTTCAATATATCCACATAGTTTTCCTTCCTCATGATGTCATCTATTTTGTGAAGTGCACCAGTCCCTCCTGCAGCAAAGCACCCCCACAGCATGATGCTGCCACCCCCGTGCTTCACGGTTGGGATGGTGTTCTTCAGCTTGCAAGCTACCCCCTTTTTCCTCCAAACATAACAATGGTCATTATGGCCAAACAGTTCTATTTTTGTTTCATCAGACCAGAGGACATTTCTCCAAAAAGTACGATCTTTGTCCCCATGTGCAGTGGCAAACCGTAGTCTGGCTTTTTTATGGCGGTTTTGGCGCAGTGGCTTCTTCCTTGCTGAGCGGCCTTTCAGGTTATGTCGATATAGGACTCGTTTTACTGTGGATATAGATACTTATGTACCTGTTTCCTCCAGCATCTTCACAAGGTCCTTTGCTGTTGTTCTGGTTTGCACTTTTCGCACCAAAGTACGTTCATCTCTAGGAGACAGAACGCGTATCCTTCCTGAGCGGTATGACGGCTGCGTGGTCCCATGGTGTTTATACTTGCGTATTATTCTTTGTACAGATGAATGTGGTACCTTAAGGCGTTTGGAAATTGCTCCCAAGGATGAACCAGACTTGTGGAGGTCTACAATTTCTTTTCTGAGGTCTTGGCTGATTTCTTTAGATTTTCCCATTATGTCAAGCAAAGAGGCACTGAGTTTGAAGGTAGGCCTTGAAATACATCCACAGGTACACCTCAAATTGACTCAAATGATGTCAATTAGCCTATCAGAAGCTTCTAAAGCCATGACATCATTTTCTGGAATTTTCCAAGCTGTTTAAAGGCACATTCAACTTAGTGTATGTAATCTTCTGACCCCACTGGAATTGTGATACAGTGAATTATAAGTGAAATCATCTGTCTGTAAACAATTGTTGGAAAAATTACTTGTGTCATGCACAAAGTAGATGTCCTAACCGACTTGCCAAAACTATAGTTTAACAAGAAATGTGTGGAGTGGTTGAAGAACGAGTTTTAAGTGTATGTAAACGTTCCGACTTCAACTGTATCTTTTATTTAAAAATGTTGATGATAAACATAAAAACATTGTATTACCAACGTAATATTTACATTCAGGTTTCCTTATTGGTTAAGAAGGTGGGCCCACAGCTGGTGTGTGTGTGGTGTGTGTGAATGAGGAGTGTGTGTGTGATTGAAGAGTGTGTGTGTGAATGACGAGGGTGTGTGTGAATGAGGACTGTGTGTGTGACACACACACACACACACACACACACACACACACACACACACACACACACACACACACAGATACACACACCCTTATCAATCTGACAGCTTGGTAAAGACAAGTATAATGGGAGTCAAGTATCTCTCTCTCTCTGTTGCTATACACCTCTATCTCTCTCTCTCTCTCTGGTGCTATACCCCTCTATCTCTCTCTCTCTGGTGCTATACCCCTCTATCTCTCTCTCTCTGGTGCTATACCCCTCTATCTCTCTCTCTGGTGCTATACCCCTCTATATCTCTCTCTCTCTGGTGCTATACCCCTCTATCTATCTCTCTCTCTCTGGTGCTATACCCCTCTATCTCTCTCTCTCTGGTGCTATACCCCTCTATCTGTCTCTCTCTGGTGCTATACCCCTCTATCTCTCTCTCTCTGGTGCTATACCCCTCTATCTCTCTCTCTGGTGCTATACCCCTCTATCTCTCTCTCTCTGGTGCTATACCCCTCTATCTCTCTCTCTCTGGTGCTATACCCCTCTATCTCTCTCTCTGGTGCTATACCCCTCTATCTCTCTCTCTGGTGCTATACCCCTCTATCTCTCTCTATCTGGTGCTGTACCCCTCTATCTCTCTCTCTCTGGTGCTATACCCCTCTATCTCTCTCTCTCTGGTGCTATACCCCTCTATCTCTCTCTCTGGTGCTATACCCCTCTATCTCTCTCTCTCTCTGGTGCTATACCCCTCTATCTATCTCTCTCTCTCTGGTGCTATACCCCTCTATCTCTCTCTCTCTGGTGCTATACCCCTCTATCTGTCTCTCTCTGGTGCTATACCCCTCTATCTCTCTCTCTCTGGTGCTATACCCCTCTATCTCTCTCTCTCTGGTGCTATACCCCTCTATCTCTCTCTCTCTCTGGTGCTATACCCCTCTATCTCTCTCTCTGGTGCCATACCCCTCTATATATCTCTCTCTCTGGTGCTATACCCCTCTATCTCTCTCTCTCTCTGGTGCTATACCCCTCTATCTCTCTCTCTCTCTCTGGTGCTTTACCCCTCTATCTCTCTCTCTCTCTCTGGTGCTATACCCCTCTATCTCTCTCTCTCTGGTGCTATACCCCTCTATCTCTCTCTCTGGTGCTATACCCCTCTATCTCTCTCTCTCTGGTGCTATACCCCTCTATCTCTCTCTCTCTGGTGCTATACCCCTCTATTTCTCTCTCTCTGGTGCTATACCCCTCTATCTCTCTCTCTGGTGCTATACCCCTCTATCTCTCTCTCTCTGGTGCTATACCCCTCTATCTCTCTCTCTGGTGCTATACCCCTCTATATCTCTCTCTCTGGTGCTATACCCCTCTATCTCTCTCTCTCTGGTGCTATACCCCTCTATCTCTATCTCTGGTGCTATACCCCTCTATCTCTCTCTCTCTGGTGCTATACCCCTCTCTCTCTCTCTCTCTCTGGTGCTATACCCCTCTATCTCTCTCTCTCTGGTCCTATACCCCTCTATCTCTCTCTCTCTCTGGTGCTATACCCCTCTATCTCTCTCTCTGGTGCCATACCCCTCTATATATCTCTCTCTCTGGTGCTATACCCCTCTATCTCTCTCTCTCTCTGGTGCTATACCCCTCTATCTCTCTCTCTCTCTCTGGTGCTTTACCCCTCTATCTCTCTCTCTCTCTCTGGTGCTATACCCCTCTATCTCTCTCTCTCTGGTGCTATACCCTCTATCTCTCTCTCTGGTGCTATACCCCTCTATCTCTCTCTCTCTGGTGCTATACCCCTCTATCTCTCTCTCTCTGGTGCTATACCCCTCTATTTCTCTCTCTCTGGTGCTATACCCCTCTATCTCTCTCTCTGGTGCTATACCCCTCTATCTCTCTCTCTCTGGTGCTATACCCCTCTATCTCTCTCTCTGGTGCTATACCCCTCTATATCTCTCTCTCTGGTGCTATACCCCTCTATCTCTCTCTCTCTGGTGCTATACCCCTCTATCTCTATCTCTGGTGCTATACCCTCTATCTCTCTCTCTCTGGTGCTATACCCCTCTCTCTCTCTCTCTCTCTGGTGCTATACCCCTCTATCTCTCTCTCTCTGGTGCTATACCCCTCTATCTCTCTCTCTCTCTCTGGTGCTATACCCCTCTATCTCTCTCTCTCTGGTGCTATACCCCTCTATCTCTATCTCTCTGGTGCTATACCCCTCTATCTCTCTCTCTGGTGCTATACCCCTCTATCTCTCTCTCTCTCTGGTGCTATACCCCTCTATCTCTCTCTCTGGTGCTATACCCCTCTATCTCTCTCTCTGGTGCTATACCCCTCTATCTCTCTGGTGCTATACCCCTCTATCTATCTCTGGTGCTATACCCCTCTATCTATATCTCTCTCTGGTGCTATACCCCTCTATCTCTCTCTCTGGTGCTTTACCCCTCTACCTCTCTCTCTGGTGCTATACCCCTCTATCTCTCTCTCTCTGGTGCTATACCCCTCTATCTCTCTCTCTCTCTGGTGCTATACCCCTCTCTCTCTCTGGTGCTATACCCCTCTATCTCTCTCTCTGGTGCTATACCCCTCTATCTCTCTCTCTCTGGTGCTATACCCCTCTATCTCTCTCTCTCTGGTGCTATACCCCTCTATCTCTCTCTCTGGTGCTATACCCCTCTATCTCTCTCTCTCTGGTGCTATACCCCTCTATCTCTCTCTCTCTCTCTGGTGCTATACCCCTCTATCTCTCTCTCTGGTGCTATACCCCTCTATCTCTCTCTCTCTGGTGCTATACCCCTCTATCTCTCTCTCTCTGGTGCTATACCCCTCTATCTCTATCTCCCTCTCTCTGGTGCTATACCCCTATATATCTCTCTCTGGTGCTATACCCCTCTATCTCTCTCTCTCTGGTGCTATACCCCTCTATCTCTCTCTCTCTCTCTGGTGCTATACCCCTCTATCTTTCTCTCTGGTGCTATACCCCTCTATCTCTCTCTCTCTGGTGCTATACCCCTCTATCTCTCTCTCTCTGGTGCTATACCCCTCTATCTCTCTCTCTGGTGCTATACCCCTCTATCTCTCTCTCTCTGGTGCTATACCCCTCTATCTCTCTCTCTCTGGTGCTATACCCCTCTATCTCTCTCTCTGGTGCTATACCCCTCTATCTCTCTCTCTGGTGCTATACCCCTCTATCTCTCTCTATCTGGTGCTGTACCCCTCTATCTCTCTCTCTCTGGTGCTATACCCCTCTATCTCTCTCTCTGGTGCTATACCCCTCTATCTCTCTCTCTGGTGCTATACCCCTCTATCTCTCTCTCTCTCTGGTGCTATACCCCTCTATCTATCTCTCTCTCTCTGGTGCTATACCCCTCTATCTCTCTCTCTCTGGTGCTATACCCCTCTATCTGTCTCTCTCTGGTGCTATACCCCTCTATCTCTCTCTCTCTGGTGCTATACCCCTCTATCTCTCTCTCTCTCTGGTGCTATACACCTCTATCTCTCTCTCTCTGGTGCTATACCCTCTATCTCTCTCTCTCTGGTGCTATACCCCTCTATCTCTCTCTCTGGTGCTATACCCCTCTATCTCTCTCTCTCTGGTGCTATACCCCTCTATCTCTCTCTCTCTGGTGCTATACCCCTCTATTTCTCTCTCTCTGGTGCTATACCCCTCTATCTCTCTCTCTGGTGCTATACCCCTCTATCTCTCTCTCTCTGGTGCTATACCCCTCTATCTCTCTCTCTGGTGCTATACCCCTCTATATCTCTCTCTCTCTGGTGCTATACCCCTCTATCTCTCTCTCTCTGGTGCTATACCCCTCTATCTCTCTCTCTGGTGCTATACCCCTCTATCTCTCTCTCTCTCTGGTGCTATACCCCTCTCTCTCTCTCTCTCTCTGGTGCTATACCCCTCTATCTCTCTCTCTCTGGTGCTATACCCCTCTATCTCTCTCTCTCTCTCTCTGGTGCTATACCCCTCTATCTCTCTCTCTCTGGTGCTATACCCCTCTATCTCTATCTCTCTGGTGCTATACCCCTCTATCTCTCTCTCTCTGGTGCTATACCCCTCTATCTCTCTCTCTCTCTGGTGCTATACCCCTCTATCTCTCTCTCTGGTGCTATACCCCTCTATCTCTCTCTCTGGTGCTATACCCCTCTATCTCTCTGGTGCTATACCCCTCTATCTCTCTCTGGTGCTATACCCCTCTATCTATATCTCTCTCTGGTGCTATACCCCTCTATCTCTCTATCTGGTGCTGTACCCCTCTATCTCTCTCTCTCTGGTGCTATACCCCTCTATCTCTCTCTCTCTGGTGCTATACCCCTCTATCTCTCTCTCTGGTGCTATACCCCTCTATCTCTCTCTCTCTCTGGTGCTATACCCCTCTATCTATCTCTCTCTCTCTGGTGCTATACCCCTCTATCTCTCTCTCTCTGGTGCTATACCCCTCTATCTGTCTCTCTCTGGTGCTATACCCCTCTATCTCTCTCTCTCTGGTGCTATACCCCTCTATCTCTCTCTCTCTCTGGTGCTATACACCTCTATCTCTCTCTCTCTGGTGCTATACCCCTCTATCTCTCTCTCTCTGGTGCTATACCCCTCTATCTCTCTCTCTGGTGCTATACCCCTCTATCTCTCTCTCTCTGGTGCTATACCCCTCTATCTCTCTCTCTCTGGTGCTATACCCCTCTATTTCTCTCTCTCTGGTGCTATACCCCTCTATCTCTCTCTCTGGTGCTATACCCCTCTATCTCTCTCTCTCTGGTGCTATACCCCTCTATCTCTCTCTCTGGTGCTATACCCCTCTATATCTCTCTCTCTGGTGCTATACCCCTCTATCTCTCTCTCTCTGGTGCTATACCCCTCTATCTCTATCTCTGGTGCTATACCCCTCTATCTCTCTCTCTCTGGTGCTATACCCCTCTCTCTCTCTCTCTCTCTCTGGTGCTATACCCCTCTATCTCTCTCTCTCTGGTGCTATACCCCTCTATCTCTCTCTCTCTCTCTGGTGCTATACCCCTCTATCTCTCTCTCTCTGGTGCTATACCCCTCTATCTCTATCTCTCTGGTGCTATACCCCTCTATCTCTCTCTCTCTGGTGCTATACCCCTCTATCTCTCTCTCTCTCTGGTGCTATACCCCTCTATCTCTCTCTCTGGTGCTATACCCCTCTATCTCTCTCTCTGGTGCTATACCCCTCTATCTCTCTGGTGCTATACCCCTCTATCTCTCTCTGGTGCTATACCCCTCTATCTATATCTCTCTCTGGTGCTATACCCCTCTATCTCTCTCTCTGGTGCTTTACCCCTCTACCTCTCTCTCTGGTGCTATACCCCTCTATCTCTCTCTCTCTGGTGCTATACCCCTCTATCTCTCTCTCTCTCTGGTGCTATACCCCTCTCTCTCTCTGGTGCTATACCCCTCTATCTCTCTCTCTGGTGCTATACCCCTCTATCTCTCTCTCTCTGGTGCTATACCCCTCTATCTCTCTCTCTGGTGCTATACCCCTCTATCTCTCTCTCTCTCTGGTGCTATACCCCTATATCTCTCTCTCTGGTGCTATACCCCTCTATCTCTCTCTCTCTGGTGCTATACCCCTCTATCTCTCTCTCTCTCTGGTGCTATACCCCTTTATCTCTCTCTCTCTGGTGCTATACCCCTCTATCTCTCTCTCTGGTGCTATACCCCTCTATCTCTCTCTCTCTGGTGCTATACCCCTCTATCTCTCTCTCTCTGGTGCTATACCCCTCTATCTCTCTCTCTGGTGCTATACCCCTCTATCTCTCTCTCTCTGGTGCTATACCCCTCTATTCTCTCTCTCTCTCTGGTGCTATACCCCTCTATCTCTCTCTCTGGTGCTATACCCCTCTATCTCTCTCTCTCTGGTGCTATACCCCTCTATCTCTCTCTCTCTGGTGCTATACCCCTCTATCTCTATCTCCCTCTCTCTGGTGCTATACCCCTATATATCTCTCTCTGGTGCTATACCCCTCTATCTCTCTCTCTCTGGTGCTATACCCCTCTATCTCTCTCTCTCTCTCTGGTGCTATACCCCTCTATCTCTCTCTGGTGCTATACCCCTCTATCTCTCTCTCTCTCTGGTGCTATACCCCTCTATCTCTCTCTCTCCCTGGTGCTATACCCCTCTATCTCTCTCTCTCTGGTGCTATACCCCTCTATCTCTCTCTCTGGTGCTATACCCCTCTATCTCTCTCTCTCTGGTGCTATACCCCTCTATCTCTCTCTCTCTCTCTCTGGTGCTATACCCCTCTATCTCTCTCTCTCTGGTGCTATACCCTCTATCTCTCTCTCTGGTGCTATACCCCTCTATCTCTCTCTCTGGTGCTATACCCTACTTGAATGAGAGCTCAGAACCATGTTCACAACTATTTACTGCCATGAGCAATTTCTTTACTATTATAACTCTGGGCTGAGAGGAGATATTGGTAGAGAGAGAGATCGAGAGGGGTTGGGAGAGAGAGACAGAGAGAGGGGTTGGGAGAGAGAGAGACACAGAGAGAGAGAGAGAGAGAGAGAGAGAGAGAAAGGGGTTGGGAGAGAGGGGTTGGGAGAGAGAGCTATAGAGAGAGAGGGGTTGGGAGAGAGAGATAGAGAGAGGGGTTGGGAGAGAGATAGAGAGAGGGGTTGGGAGAGAGAGATAGAGAGATGGGTTGGGAGAGAGATAGAGAGAGAGGGGATGGGAGAGAGCATAGAGAGAGAGGGGTTGGGAGAGAGGTGAGTTGGTAGAGAGAGAGATAGAGAGAGGGGTTGGGAGAGAGGTGAGTTGAGAGAGAGAGAGATAGAGAGAGGGGTTGGGAGAGAGATAGAGAGAGGGGTTGGGAGAGAGGTGAGTTGGGAGAGAGAGAGTTAGAGAGAGGGGGTTGGGAGAGAGAGCTATAGAGAGAGGGGTTGGGAGAGAGAGATAGAGAGAGGGGTTGGGAGAGAGGTGAGTTGGGAGGGAGAGAGATAGAGAGAGGGGTTGGGAGAGAGGTGAGTTGGGAGAGAGAGCTATAGAGAGAGGGTTTGGGAGAAAGAGAGAGAGAGGGGTTGGGAGAGAGGTGAGTTGGGAGAGAGAGAGATAGAGAGAGGGGTTGGGAGAGAGGTGAGTTGAGAGAGAGAGATAGAGAGAGGGGTTGGGAGAGAGATAGAGAGAGGGGTTGGGAGAGAGGTGAGTTGGGAGAGAGAGAGATAGAGAGAGGGGTTGGGAGAGAGAGCTATAGAGAGAGGGGTTGGGAGAGAGAGATAGAGAGAGGGGTTGGGAGAGAGGTGAGTTGGGAGAGAGAGAGATAGAGAGAGGGGTTGGGAGAGAGAGAGAGAGGGGGTTGGGAGAGAGGTGAGTTGGTAGAGACAGAGATAGAGAGAGGGGTTGGGAGAGAGGTGAGTTGGGAGAGAGAGATAGAGAGAGGGGTTGGGAGAGAGGTGAGTTGGGAGAGAGAGATAGAGAGAGGGATTGGGAGAGAGGTGAGTTGGGAGAGAGAGCTATAGAGAGAGGGGTTGGGAGAGAGAGATAGAGAGAGGTGTTGGGAGAGAGGTGAGTTGGGAGAGAGAGAGATAGAGCGAGGGGTTGGGAGAGAGGTGAGTTGGGAGAGAGAGAGATAGAGAGAGGGGTTGGGAGAGAGGTGAGTTGGGAGAGAGAGCTATAGAGAGAGGGGTTGGGAGAGAGGTGAGTTGGGAGAGAGAGAGATAGAGAGTGGGGTTGGGAGAGAGGTGAGTTGGGAGAGAGAGATAGAGAGAGGGGTTGTGGGAGAGGTGAGTTGGGAGAGAGAGCTATAGAGAGAGGGGTTGGGAGAGAGAGATAGAGAGAGGGGTTGGGAGAGAGGTGAGTTGGGAGAGAGAGAGATAGAGAGAGGGGTTGGGAGAGAGGTGAGTTGGGAGAGAGAGATAGAGAGAGGGGTTGTGGGAGAGGTGAGTTGGGAGAGAGAGCTATAGAGAGAGGATTTGGGAGAAAGAGAGAGAGAGGGGTTGGGAGAGAGGTGAGTTGGGAGAGAGAGATAGAGAGAGGGGTTGGGAGAGAGGTGAGTTGGGAGAGAGAGATAGAGAGAGGGGTTGGGAGAGAGGTGAGTTGGGAGAGAGAGATAGAGAGAGGGGTTGGGAGAGAGAGATAGAGAGAGGGGTTGGGAGAGAGGTGAGTTGGGAGAGAGAGAGATAGAGAGAGGGGTTGGGAGAGAGAGCTATAGAGAGAGGGGTTGGGAGAGAGAGATAGAGAGAGAGGGGTTGGGAGAGAGAGATAGAGCGAGGGGTTGGGAGAGAGGTGAGTTGGGAGAGAGAGAGATAGAGAGAGGGGTTGGGAGAGAGGTGAGTTGGGAGAGAGAGCTATAGAGAGAGGGGTTGGGAGAGAGAGATAGAGAGAGAGGGGTTGGGAGAGAGGTGAGTTGGGAGAGAGAGCTATAGAGAGAGGGGTTGGGAGAGAGGTGAGTTGGGAGAGAGAGCTATAGAGAGAGGGGTTGGGAGAGAGAGAGAAACCAAAGCACCAGAATGATTTTGAGAGCATTGCTCACACACACACACTATGGAGGACTAAAAGTGCCACAATTAAATAAATAAATACACCATTAAATAATTACTTAAATGTGTCATTAATTAATTAAAATTAGAATTAAATACATAAATGTGTTATTAAATGTGTCATTAATTAATTCAAATACCGATTCATTTTATGTAAAATACATATATAATAATTTCACTATTTACATTTACATTTCATGGTCCTGCGTTGGAGTGCTTCCTGAATTACTTAAAACTGTCAAACTGACCCATCAAAAGTTGGTAGGCGGAACCTAACGCCTGATTGGTTACCCTCTGCATCAAGCCAAGACAAATAAATTCCGGATAATGGATTGATGCAGAGCTACTGAACACATTCCAATACACTGGGTGGCGCTATTCACCTCTACGTTGGTTTAGTTACACGGTTAAACAGAACTTTCATTGCAACGGCTAAAAATCAAGAGAAGACTAGTTTAAAATGTCTCTAACCAACTCCCTGGAAAGTTCACGGAGATCCTCCATTGTCTCTATCCAGGTTGGCCTACTCTACTTCAGACCAAAGCAATGGATCAGACTAGATTCGCGTTAGCCCCGCCCACTGACTTTGATGGGTCAGTTTGACAGTTTTAAGTAATTCATGAATCACTGCAATGCAGGATCATGAAATGTAAATGTAAATAGTGAAATAATTATATATGTATTTTACATAAAATGAATCGGTATTTGAATTAATTAATGATACATTTAATTACACATTTATGTATTTAATTCTAATTTGAATTAATTAATGACACATTTAAGTAATTATTTAATGGTGTATTTATTTATTTAATTGTGGCACTTTTAGTCCTCCATAACACACAAACACACACACATTAAGCAAATGAATGAAAAACTGAAAATGCAAATTGTATGGATATCATGCTGAAGAAACTGTAGAGTTCATAGCAGGGACAGGTGAGGAGTTAAAGGGTGTGGAGGGGGAGGGAGAGAAGGGAAGGAGGGAGGAGTGAGATACAGGGAGGGGGAGGGAGAGAAGGGAAGGAGGGAGGAGTGAGACACAGGGAGGGGGGGGAGGTGGGACACAGGGAGGGGGAGGAGTGAGACACAGGGATGGGGAGGAGTTAAAGGGTGTGGAGGGGGAGGGAGAGAAGGGAAGGAGGGAGGAGTGAGACACAGGGAGGGGGAGGAGTGAGACACAGGGAGGGGGAGGAGTGAGACACAGGGAGGGGGAGGAGTCTCCAGATAGTGACAGTCTACACTTGGTGGTCTATAGCAGATCATATTCTCCAGATAGTGATGATACAGCCAGGCAGGTAAGTATAGATGATACAGCAGAGAGGTAGAGATGATACAGCCAGGCAGGGAGGTAGAGATGATACAACCAGGCAGGGAGGTAGAGATGATACAGCCAGGCAGGGAGGTAGAGATGATACAGCCAGGCAAGGAGGTAGAGATGATACAGCCAGGCAAGGAGGTATAGATGATACAGCCAGGCAGGGAGGTATAGATGATACAGCCAAGCAGGGAGGTAGAGATGATACAGCCAGGCAGGGAGGTAGAGATGATACAGCCAGGCAGGGAGGTAGAGATGATACAGCCAGGCAGGAAGGTAGAGATGATACAGCCAGGCAGGGAGGTAGAGATGATACAGCCAGGCAGGGAGGTAGAGATGATACAGCCAGGCAGGAAGGTAGAGATGATACAACCAGGCAGGAAGGTAGAGATGATACAGCCAGGCAGGGAGGTAGAGATGATACAGCCAGGCAGGAAGGTAGAGATGATACAGCCAGGCAGGGAGGTAGAGATGATACAGCCAGGCAGGGAGGTAGAGATGATACAGCCAGGCAGGAAGGTAGAGATGATACAGCCAGGCAGGGAGGTAGAGATGATACAGCAGGGAGGTAGAGATGATACAGCCAGGCAAGGAGGTAGAGATGATACAGCCAGGCAGGAAGGTAGAGATGATACAGCCAGGCAGGGAGGTAGAGATGATACAGCAGGGAGGTAGAGATGATACAGCCAAGCAGGAGGGTAGAGATGATACAGTCAGGCAGGAAGGTAGAGATGATACAACCAGGCAGGAAGGTAGAGATGATACAGCCAGGCAAGGAGGTAGAGATGATACAGCAGGGAGGTAGAGATGATACAGCCAGGCAAGGAGGTAGAGATGATACAGCCAGGCAGGAAGGTAGAGATGATACAGCCAGGCAGGGAGGTAGAGATGATACAGCAGGGAGGTAGAGATTATACAGCCAGGCAGGGAGGTAGAGATGATACAGCCAGGCAGGGAGGTAGAGATGATACAGCCAGGCAGGAAGGTAGAGATGATACAGCCAGGCAAGGAGGTAGAGATGATACAGCCAGGCAGGGAGGTAGAGATGATACAGCAGGGAGGTAGAGATGATACAGCAGGGAGGTAGAGATGATACAGCAGGGAGGTAGAGATGATACAGCCAGGCAGGGAGGTAGAGATGATACAGCCAGGCAGGAAGGTAGAGATGATACAGCCAGGCAGGGAGGTAGAGATGATACAGCAGGGAGGTAGAGATGATACAGCAGGGAGGTAGAGATGATACAGCCAGGCAGGGAGGTAGAGATGATACAACCAGGCAGGGAGGTAGAGATGATACAGCCAGGCAGGAAGGTAGAGATGATACAGGCAGGGAGGTAGAGATGATACAACCAGGCAGGGAGGTAGAGATGATACTCTCTCTCTCTCTCTCTCTCTCTCTCTCTCTCTCTCTCTCTCTCTCTCTCTCTCTCTCTCTCTCTCTCTCTCTCTCTCTCTCTCTCTCTCTCTCTCTCTCTCTCTCTCTCTCTCTCTCTCTCTCTCTCTCTCTCTCTCTCTCTCTCTCTCTCTCTCTCTCTCTCCTCTCCCCCCCTCTGACCCACCAGAAGTTGCAGACAGACTCAGTGGCCAAACTCCCCTCAGGAGGCCAGACAGAGCCAGACACACACATACAGAAGAAGAAGGCAAGTATGTGGGAAGGGGAGGGGTGACAGGGTTCGAAAGTTAGAGAGGGAAAGATAGAGGAGGGAGAGAAGAGATGAGAGACCCAAGAGAGGAGAGGAGTAGATAGAGGGGGAGAGAGATGAGTGAGGGGGAGAGAGATGAGAGGGCCAAGAGAGCAGAAGAGGAGAGAGAGTTGGAGAGAGAAGAGAGGGGGAGAGAGAGTGAGAGAGGGGGAGAGAGAGAAGAGAGGGGGAGAGAGAGAAGAGAGGGGGAGAGAGAGGGAGAGGGGGAGAGAGATGAGAGGGGCCAAGAGAGGAGAGGAGAGAAAGAGGGAGAGATGGGGAGAGAGAGAAGAGAGGGGGAGAGAGGAAGAGAGGGGGAGAGAGAGAAGAGAGGGGGAGAGAGATATTTGGCATGGGCCCTCAGATCCTCAAAAAGTTATACAGCTGCATGATTGATAGCATCTTGACTGGTTGCATCACCGCTTGGTATGACAACTGCTTGGTATCCGACCAGAAGGCGCTACAGAGGGCAGAGCGTACATCACTGGGGCCTGATCTCCCTGCCATCCAAGACCTCTATACCAGGCGATGTCAGAGGAAGGCCCATAAATTGTCAAAGACTCCAGCCTCCCAAGCCATGGACTGTTCTCTCTGCTACCGCACGGCAAGCGGTACCGATGCACCAAGTCTGGAACCAGCAGGACCCTGAACAGCTTCTACCCCCAAGCCATAAATAGTAATAAATAGTAATAGCTAAATAGTTAGTTAAAAATTTAACCAAATATCTACCCGGACTATCTGCATTGACCCTTTTTGCAGTAACGCTGCTGCTACTGTTTATTATCTGTCACTATATCCCTAGCTATATGTACATATCTACCTCCATCACCTCGTACCCCTGCACATAGACTTGGTACTGGTGCCCCGTGTATATAGCCTAGTTATCGTTGTGTATTAATTTGTACTGTTCTATTATTTCTCTATTTTCTTTCTCTCTGCGTTGTTGAGAAGGGCCTTAAGCCCGTAAGTAAGTATTTCACTGTTACTCTACACCTGTTGTTTACCAAGAATTTGACAAATAAAATTTGATTTTGATTTACTAGAGGGGAAAGCACTAGCCGAGGAAAACTTCCAGGTCTGAGATGATGAAGGTGTGTATGTGTGTGTGTGTGTGTCTATGTGTGTGTGTGTGTGGGGGGGGGGAGAGAGAGAGAGAGAAAGAATGTGGCTTAATCAAAAAACCTGCTGGGAGAGAGAGAGAGAGAGAGAGAGAGAGAGAGAGAGAGAGAGAGAGAGAGAGAGGGAGGGAGAGAGAGAGAGAGAGAGAGAGAGAGAGAGAGAGAGAGAGAGAGAGAGAGAGAGAGAGAGAGAGAGAGAGAGAGAGAGAGCGAGAGAGCGAGAGAGGGGGAGAGAGAGAGAGACAGAGAGAGAGAGGGGGGGAGAGAGAGAGAGACAGAGAGAGAGAGACAGAGAGAGAGAGAGAGAGAGAGACAGAGAGAGAGAGAGAGAGAGAGACCTGGCTCTCAAGAGAAGACAGGCTATATGCACACTGCCCACAAAATGAGGTGGAAACTGAGCTGCACTTCCTAACCCCCTGCCAAATGTATGACCATATTAGAGACACATATTTCCCTCAGATTACACAGATCCACAAAGAATTTGAAAACAAATCACATTTTGATAAACTCCCATACGTATCTATTGGGTGAAATACCACAGTGTGCCATCACAGCAGCAAGATTTGTGACCTGTTGCCACAAGAAAAGGGCAACCAGAGAAGAACAAACACCATTGTAAATACAACCCCTATTTATGTTGATTTATTTTCCCTTTTGCAATTTAACTATTTGCACATCGTTACAACACTATATGGTCATACATTTGGCAGGAGGTTAGGAAGTGCAGCTCAGTTTCCACCTCATTTTGTGGGCAGTGTGCACATAGCCTGTCTTCTCTTGAGAGCCAGGTCTGCCTACGGCGGCCTTTCTCAATAGCAAGGCTATGCTCACTGAGTCTGTACATAGTCAAAGCTTTCCTTAAGTTTGGGTCAGTCACAGTGGTCAGGTATTCTGCCACTGTGTACTCTGTTAAGGGCCAAATAGCATTACGTTTTTTAGTTAATTCTTTCCAATGTGTCAAGTAATTATCTTTTAGTTATCTCATGATTTGGTTGGGTCTAATTGTGTTGCTGTCCTGGGGCTCTGTGGGGTCTGTTTTGTGTTTGTGAACAGAGTCCCAGGACCAGCTTGCTTAGGGGACTCTTCTCCAAGTTAATCTCTCTGTAGGTGATGGCTTTGTTATGGAAGGTTTGGGAATCATTTCCTTTTAGGTGGTTGTAGAATTTAACAGCTCTTTTCTGGATTTTGATCATTAGCGGGTATCGGCCTAATTCTGCTCTGCATGCATTATTTGGTGTTTTACGTTGTACACTGAGGATATTTTTGCAGAATTCTGCATTCAGAGTCTCAATTTGGTGTTTGTCCCATTTTGTGAATTCTTGGTTGGTGAGCGGACCCCAGACCTCACAACCATTAAGGGCAATGGGTTCTATAACTGATTCAAGTATTTTTAGCCAGATCCTAATTGGTATGTCAAATTTTATGTTCATTTTGATGGCATAGAAGGCCCTTCTTGCCTTGTCTCTCAGATCGTTCAGAGCTTTGTGGAAGTTACCTGTGGCGCTGATGTTTAGGCTGAGGTATGTATAGTTTTTTGTGTGCTCTTGGGCAACAGTGTCCAGATGGAATTTGTATTTGTGGTCCTGGCAACTGGACCTTTTTTTAGAACACAATTAATTTTGTCTTACTGAGATTTACTGTCAGGGCCCAGGTCTGACAGAATCTGTGCAGAAGATCTAGGTGCTGCTGTAGGCCCTCCTTGGTTGGTGACAGAAGCACCAGATCATCAGCAAACAGTAGACATTTGACTTCTGATTCTAGTAGGGTGAGGCTGGGTGCTGCAGACTGTTCTAGTGCCCTCGCCAATTCGTTGATATACAGTGCATTCGGAAAGTATTCAGACCCCTTGACCTTTTCCACATTTTGTTACGTTACAGCCTTATTCTAAATATTTATAGTTTATTATCCTCATCAATCTACACACAATATCCCATAATGACAAAGCAAAAACTGGTTTTCATCAATTTTAGCAAATGTATTAAAAATGAAAAAATGAAATATCACATTTACATAAGTATTCTGACCCTTTACTCAGTACTTTATTGAAGCACATTTGCCAGCGATTACAGCCTCAAGTCTTCTTGGGTATGACACTACAAGCTTGGCACACCTGTATTTGGAGAGTTTATCCCATTCTTCTCTGAAGATCCTCTCAAGCTCTGTCAGGTTGGATGGGGAGCGTCGCTGCACAGCTATTTTCAGGTCTCTCCAGAGATGTTAGATCGGGTTCAAGTCCGGGCTCTGGCTGGACCACTCAAGGACATTCGGAGACTTGTCCCGAAGCCACTCCTGCGTTGTCTTGGCTGTGTGCTTAGGGTCTTTGTCCTGTTGGAAGGTGAACCTTCACCCCAGTCTGAGGTCCTGAGTGCTCTCTGGAGCAGGTTTTCATCTAAGGATCTCTCTGTACTTTGCTCCGTTCATCTAGTCTCCCAGTCCCTGCTGCTGAAAAACATCCCCACAGCATGATGCTGCCACCACCATGCTTCACCGTAGGGATGGTGCCAGGTTTCCTCCAGACGTGACGCTTGGCATTCAGGCCAAAGAGTTCAATCTTGGTTTCATCAGACCAGAGACTCTTCTTTCTCATGGTCTGAGAGTCCTTTAGGTGCCTTTTGGCAAACTCCAAGAGGGCTGTCATGTGCCTTTTACTGAGGAGTGGCTTCCGTCTGGCCACTCTACCATAAAGGCCTGATTGGTGGAGTGCTGCAGAGATGATTGTTCTTCTGGAAGGTTCTCCCATCTCCACAGAGGAACTCTGGAGCTCTGTCAGAGTGACCATCGGGTTCTTGGTCACCTCCTTGACCAAGGCCCTTCTCCCCCGATTGCTCAGTTTGGCCGGGCTGCCAGCTCAAGGAAGAGTCTTGGTGGTTCCAAACTTCTTCCATTTAAGAATGATGGAGGCCACTGTGTTCTTGGGGACCTTCAATGCTGCAGACATTTTTTGGTACCCTTCCCCAGATCTGTGCCTCGACACAATCCTGTCTCTACGGACAATTCCTTCGACCTCGTGGCTTGGTTTTTGCTCTGACATGCACTGTCAACTGTGGGATCTTATATAGACAGGTGTGTGTCTTTCCAAATCATGTCCAATCAATTGAATTTACCACAGGTGGACTCCAATCAAGTTATAGAAACAGGATGCACCTGAGCTCAATTTCGAGTCTCATAGCAAAAGGTCTGAATACTTATGTAAATAAGGTATTTTTGAAATTTATTTTTAAATAAATTAGAAACATTTCTAAAAACCTATTTTCACTTTGTCATTATTGGATATTGTGTGTAGATTGCTGAGAGAAAAACATTTATTTTAATCCATTTCAGAATACGGCTGTAACGTAACAAAATGTGGAAAAAGTAAAGGTGTCTGAATACTTTCCAAAGGCACTGTATATGTTGAAGAGGGTGCCCTCGCCAATTCGTTGATATATATGTTGACGAGGGTGGGGCTTAAGCTGCATCCCTGTCTCACCCCACGGCCCTGTGGAAAGAAATGTGTGTGTGTTTTGCCAATTTTAACCGCACACTTGTTGTTTGTGTACATGGATTTTATAATGTTGTGTGTTTTTCCCCCAACACCACTTTCCATCAATTTGTATAGCAGGTCCTCATGCCAAATTGAGTCAAAAGCATGAGAAGACTTTGCCTTTGTTTTGTTTTGTTTGTTTGTCAATTAGGGTGTTCAAGTTGAATACCTGGTCTGTAAACTTGGTAAAAAGCCAATTTGACATTTGCTCAGTACATTGTTTTCACTGAGGAAATGAACTAGTCTGCTGTTAATGATAATGCAGAGGATTTCCCCAAGGTTGCTGTTGACGCATATCCCCCGGTAGTTATTGGGGTCAAATCTGTCTCCACTTTTGTGGATTGGGGTGATCAGTCCTTGGTTCCAAATATTGGGGAATATGCCAGAGCTGAGGATGATAAAGAGTTTAAGTATAGCCAAATGGAATTTGTGGTCTGTATATTTTATCATTTCATTTAGGATACCATCAACACCACAGGCCTTTTTGGGTTGGAGGGTTTGTATTTTGTCCTGTAGTTCATTCAATGTAATTGGAGAATCCAGTGGGTTCTGGTAGTCTTTTGTAGTTGATTCTAAGATTTGCATTTGATCATGTATATTTTTTTCTGTTTGTTCTTCGTTATAGAGCCAAAAAGATTGGAGAAGTGGTTTACCCATACATCTCCGTTTTGGATAGATAACTCTTTGTGTGATTGTTTGTTTAGTGTGTTCCAATTTTCCCAGAAGTGGTTAGATTCTATGGATTCTTCAATTACATTGAGCTGATTTCTGACATGCTGTTCCTTCTTTTTCCGTAATGTATTTCTGTATTGTTTTAGTGATTCACCATAGTCAAAATTAGCAGATGTTATTGCGGGTGTAGCGAAATGCTTGTGTTTCTAGCTCCGACAGTGCAGTAATATCTAAGAAGTAATATCTAACAATTTCACAACTTATACCCAATACACACAAATCTAAGTAAATAAATGGAATTAAGAATATATCAATATATGGACGAGCAATGTCAGAGCGGCATGGACTAAGATACAGTAGAATATTTTAGAATAGAATACAGTATATACTGTACATATGAGATGAGTAATGCAAGATATGTAAACATTATTAAAGTGACTAGTGTTCCATTTCTTAAAGTGGCCAGTGATTTCAATAGGCAGCAGCAGCCTCTAATGTGCTAGTGATGGATATTTAACTGTCTGATATCCTTGAGATAGAAGCTGTTTTTCAGTCTCTCGGTCCCAGCTTTGATGCACCTGTACTGACCTCGCCTTCTGGATGATAGCGGGGTGAACAGGCAGTGGCTCGGGTGGTTGATGTCCTTGATGATCTTTTTGGCCTTCCTGTGACATCGGGTGCTGTAGGTGTCATGGAGGGCGGGTAGTTTGCCCCCGGTGATGCGTTGGGCAGACCGCACCACCCTCTGGAGAGCCCTGAGGTTGTGGGCGGTGCAGTTGCCATACCAGGCGGTGATACAGCCCAACAGGATGCTCTCAATTGTGCATCTCTAAAAGTTTGTGAGGGTTTTAGGTGTCAAGACACATTTATTCAGCCTCCTGAGGTTGAAGAGACGCTGTTGCGCCTTCTTCACCACACTGTCTGTGTGGGTGGACCATTTCAGTTTGTCAGTGATGTGTACTGTCGTATCGAGTGAGTGGTGGCAATTATTGCTGATAAACAAAGGAGTCCGCTCATACTGAATCCTTGATCATAAGTTTATTCAGATCACAAGCTTTCAGCATAAGTGACAGGTGACATGACACCCGGAGAGCGACGTCTCAGAATGGCCGCTCTGCCCTTTCTGTAGTCTAGCCCCTATTTATAAACAATGCAAAAAGATGCTCCCTCTTCTGGCCAATCACCAGTCTCCCCTGTCTACAACACACTTCCTGTCTGTTGTATGTGGCGTTACACTAAAACATTCCCTCTTGATACTAAAATCAACATTATTTCAGTTCCACTTAAAAAACATTTAACACCATCATAATCTCGATACACTACAGTACGCTGAGGAACTTAAAACTTTCCACCTTCTCCACTGCTGTCCCGTCGATGTGGATAGGGGCGTGCACCCTCTACTGTTTCCTGAAGTCCACGATCATCACCTTTGTTTTGTTGACGTTGAGTGAGAGGTTATTTCCTGGCACCACACTCCCAGAGCCCTCACCTCCTCCCTGTAGGCTGTCTCGTCGTTGTTGGTAATCAAGCCTACTACTGTTGTGTCATCTGCAAACTAGGGATGATATCTGGGCCGGCAGCCTTGCGAGGGTTAGCACGCTTAAATGTCTTACTCACGTCGGCCACGGAGAAGGAGAGCCCACAGTCTGGTTTTCCTTTTGTAGTCCGTGATTGTCTGTAGACCCTGCCACATACGTCTTGAGTCTGAGCCGTTGAATTGCGACTCCACTTTGTCCCTATACTGATGTTTTGCCTGTTTGATTGCCTTGCGGAGGGAATAACTACACTGTTTGTATTCTGCCATATTCCCAGTCACCTTGCCATGGTTAAATGTGGTGGTTCGCGCTTTCAGTTTTGTGCGAATTTTGCCATCTATCCACGGTTTCTGGTTAGGGTAGGTTTTAATAGTCACAGTGGGTACAATATCTCCTATACACTTCCTGATAAACTCTGTCAACGTATTAGTATATACGTCGATATTATTCTCTGAAGCTACCTGGAACATATCCCAGTCCGCGTGATCCATGTTTCCGTGAAACAGGGTATGTTACAGGCCTTGATGTCTCTCTGGAAAGAAATCCTTGTTAGGCCTACTGCTGCTAGGTAGCTCTCTCTCTGCTCTCTCCCTCCCCTCTGTCTGTCCTTGATTGCAGGAGTGAAGTCTGGTGTGCGGGAGTCAGGGTTCCAGCTGCAGCTCATTCACCATAATCACCTCAGCCTTTAAGACCCGGTCAAACTTACCACTCATCGTCAGATCATAGTCAAGACGACCATGTTAGTCTCGCTGCCGACTCAACCTGTTTATTTTTGCTCTTTGTGTTTTGGCCTGTTCTATTTACTTTTTCTCCTGTGCCACAGATATTTGGAACCTGACTCCTGCCTCCGCTTCACTCCTGCCACCACCATCCTGCTCTCCACTACCGGACCTCTCTTTTGGACTCACCACGGACACTAGGACATTACGGTACCACACCTGCCCTGACCTGGATCTGTTACCCTCCCTGTAACCTGGACTTGCTCTTCCCCTATTATTGGAAACCTGGACTATTGAACATTTTAAATAAACCTGTTAAACCTTCTCTGGCTTGGTGTACTTGTCTGCATTTGGGTTCTAATACTGGTAAATCATAACAGTATGATCTGACCATCATGAACCCAGCAGACAGTAGCTTGGATACCACCCCAGAGTGCACTCCAATTTGGACTGCCATAGCCAATCAGGGCATTTTACTTGGCCAACATGATACCCTGTTTAAGACGATTGCTGAGGACAGTCAGGTGCTGCTTAATCAGGTTCAATTACTCACCAATCAAGTGTCTGCCCTTACTACCCCTTCAGCCCAGATCAGAGAGCCTTTTGTTCCTGCTCCAGAGCGCTATGACGGGAACATGGGAACCTGTGGCGATTTTTTGACTCAATGCTCGTTAGTGTTTGAACAACAGCCCCTCACCTACGCCTCAGAAAGAGCCCGTATTGCCTACCTTATCAACTCTACTAGCGGTTCCGCTCATGCCTGGGGATCCGCGGTCTGGGAGAGTCAGTCAGACATTTGCAACGCTTACGTTGCCTTCACCACTGAGATGAGGAAGGTTTTTGACCACCCCGTACGAGGCAAGGAGGCTGCGAAACGGTTGTTTTCTCTTCGGCAGGGGGCTCGCAGTGTGGCGGAGATGGCAGTGGAGTTTCGGACTTTAGCAGCAGTGAGTGGTTGGAATGACGAGGCATTACAAGGAGTGTTCATCAATGCTTTGTCTGAGACTTTAAAAGATGAATTGGTGTCATATGATGAATCGCCTACGCTGGATAATCTTATTTCACTCACCATCAGGTTGGATAATCGGATTCGGGAGCGCCGCCGGGAGAGGAGTGTTAGTTCCAAGCAACCTGTCTGTCATCAACAAACTCCTCCCCGCATCTTCCCTACGGAGAAAGCCGTGTCTTCCCGAGTCGATACGAGGAGCACTGAACCCGAAGCCATGGAGGTGGGTCGTGCACGGTTGTCCTCAGAGGAGCGTGCACGTCGCATTCAGGCTCGGGTCTGCCTGTATTGTGGAGAAGCTGGTCATTTCGTTCCTTCCTGCCCAGTTCGTCCGGGAAAAGGGCCGGCTCATCATTAATGGGAGAAGTTTTGGTGAGCCGAGCAGCGGATTCTTCCTCTTCTCCCCGCATTCTGCTCCAGGCATCCCTCCAGTGGCAGTTCCAGAATCTCTCTGTTAGTGCGCTGATTGACTCTGGTGCAGACGAAAGCTTTTTGGATAGAGAGTGGGCTCAACAAATGGATTTGGAGACTGTTCCTATGGACTGTCCGCTGCAGGCTAAGGGTCTGAATGGACAATTGTTGACCCATATTACCCATCAGACTGTTCCTGTTTGTCTTAGAGTGTCGGGAAATCATCAGGAGAACATTCAATTCCATATTATCGACTGCCCACAGACCCCTCTGGTCCTTGGTATCCCCTGGCTCATAAGACACAATCCACACATTGATTGGGTGACAGGTAGAATTGTTTCATGGAGCACATTTTGTCATGTGAATTGTTTGTGTTCTGCTCTGACTCCTGCCAGTACTGTGCCTCGACCTCCACTGGAGTCCATGGATCTTTCTAATGTTCCTGACGTGTATCATGACCTGGCATCCGTTTTCTGCAAACACAGAGCTACTTCTCTTCCTCCTCACCGGCCTTACGACTGTGCCATTGACCTCCAGCCAGGAGCCCCGCTCCCCAGCAGTCGCCTGTACAATCTCTCCCGGCCGGAGACGGAGGCTATGGAGAACTACATTCGGGACTCCTTGGCGGCAGGTATTATGCGTCCTTCCTCGTCACCTGTAGGAGCGGGATTCTTTTTTGTTGCTAAGAAGGATAAGACCCTCAGACCCTGTATTGATTACCGTGGACTTAACAACATCACCATTAAGAACAAGTATTCTCTGCCTTTGATTAATTCTGCTTTTCCCCTCCTTCATGGTGCTACCATCTTTACGAAACTGGATCTACGAAATGCGTATCACCTGGTGCGCATTCGTAAAGGTGATGAATGGAAGACTGCCTTCAACACACCCTTGGGACATTTTGAGTATCTGGTTATGCCTTTTGGGTTGTCTAATGCCCCTGCTGTTTTTCAGGCACTAGTCAATGATGTCCTTCGGGACATGTTGAATCGGTTTGTTTTTGTCTATCTGGATGATATCTTGATTTTCTCAGAGTCCTCCCAGGAACATGAACTGCATGTGCGCCAGGTGTTGCAAAGGTTGTTGGAGAACAAACTGTTTGTGAAGATGGAGAAATGTGAATTTCATGTGTCTGAGACCTCTTTTTTGGGTTACATCATCGCTCAGGGGGAGTTGCGGATGGACCCAGCTAAGATCTCTGCTGTCACGGACGGGCCAGCCCCCTCTACCCGCAAACAACTTCAACGATTTCTGGGGTTTGCGAACTTCTATAGGAGGTTCATCAAGGACTACAGCCGCATTGCGGCGCCACTCACCGCTCTCACCTCCATCTCACGACCGTTCGCTTGGAATGAAGGGGCCGAATCAGCGTTCGAAGAACTGAAACATCGCTTCGCCTCGGCTCCCATTCTGATGCAGCCGGACCCCGACCGCCAGTTTGTCGTGGAGGTGGATGCATCCGACACTGGGGTAGGTGCGGTGTTGTCACAGCGTTCTCCTGAAGATAACAAACTGCATCCCTGTGCTTTTCTCTCAAGGAAACTTTCTCAGGCAGAGAGGAATTATGATGTTGGCAATCGTGAACTGCTCGCCGTTAAGCTGGCTCTCGAGGAGTGGCGACATTGGTTGGAGGGGGCGGAACAACCCTTCATCGTTTGGACGGATCATAAGAATCTGGCTTACCTCCAGTCAGCGAAGCAGCTCAACCCCCGTCAAGCCAGGTGGGCACTATTTTTTGGGAGATTCAATTTTTCTCTGTCTTACCGTCCTGGGTCACGCAACGTCAAGCCTGACGCCCTGTCTCGTGTTCATTCGGCTGTTGATACTGGTAGTAACCCTGAACCCATTTTGCCTCCTACCTGCAGTATTGCGGTCGTCACATGTGACATCGAGGGGATTGTTAGACAGGCTCAACATCATCAAGCTGACCCTGGGAGGGGTCCTCCTAACCGGATGTTTGTCCCTGAGTCTGCTCGCTCCCAGGTACTTCAGTGGGCTCACTCGTCTCCCCTTACCTGTCACCCTGGAGTTTCGCGGACCCTTGACTTTGTGCGACGGAAGTTCTGGTGGGCCACGATGGAGGCGGACACTCGAGCCTTCATTGCTGCCCTTGTACGGTATGTGCACGAAGTAAGAACTCCACCCAGGCCAGCGCTGGTCATCTACGACCTCTACCTATACCCAGCCGGCCCTGGTCGCATATCGCTATGGATTTTGTCACTGGACTTCCCCCTCGTCTGGAAAGACTGTAATTCTTACGGTGATTGATCGTTTTTCTAAGTTCGCTCATTTTTTGGCCCTACCTAAACTGCCCACTGCCAGAGAGACGGCTGATATTTTGGTTGAACATGTGTTCCGCTCTCATGGTCTACCCACGGATATTGTCTCTGACAGGGGTCCCCAGTTTGTCTCCCAGGTGTGGAAAGCTTTCTGTAAAGCTTTGGGCATTACATCCAGCCTGTCCTCTGGATATCACCCCCAGACCAACGGGCAAGCCGAGAGAGCGAACCAGGAGATGGAGACCGCTCTTCGCTGTGTCACAGGGTCTAACCCTGGGTCATGGAGCTCCATGCTCCCCTGGGTGGAATATGCTCATAACACCTTGACTAACGCTTCCTCTGGTTTGTCTCCTTTTCTGTGTGCTCTGGGTTATCAACCTCCCCTGTTCCCTTCTCAAGAGAGGGAACTGGCGGTACCCTCGGTGCAGTCCCACATGCGCCGCTGCTTCAAGGTCTGGAGGAAGGCCAGGGTAGCTCTGTCCCGAGCTTCGGCGTACATGCAGAGGCAAGCCAACCGTCACCGGTCCCAGGCTCCCGGTTACTCTCCTGGTCAAGAGGTATGGCTGAAGTCACGGGACCTTCCATTGAAGGTGGAGTCTAAGAAGATGGCGCCTCGTTTTATAGGACCGTTCAAGATACTGTCTATTGTTAACCCCTGTGCGGTTAAGCTACAGCTTCCTGCCTCCCTACGGGTTCATTCCACCTTTCATGTTTCCCAGATTAAGCCTGTGTCGGTTAGCCCTCTGTGCCCGCCCTCTCGTCCCCCTCCTCCGCCCAGGATCGTGGGTGGGGGTCCGGTCTACACTGTCCGGCGACTTCTGGATGTTCGCCGCCGGGTCGTGGTTTCCAGTACCTGGTGGATTGGGAGGGTTATGGTCCTGAGGAACGTTCCTGGGTGCCCAGGAGCTTCATTGTGGATCCTGCTCTGGTCCGAGAGTTTCATAGGTTACATCCCGATAAACCCGTCGGCCGCCAGGTGGCGTCCGTAGAGGGGGGTACTGTTAGGCCTACTGCTGCTAGGTAGCTCTCTCTCTGCTCTCTCCCTCCCCTCTGTCTGTCCTTGATTGCAGGAGTGAAGTCTGGTGTGCGGGAGTCAGGGTTCCAGCTGCAGCTCATTCACCATAATCACCTCAGCCTTTAAGACCCGGTCAAACTTATCACTCATCGTCAGATCATAGTCAAGACGACCATGTTAGTCTCGCTGCCGACTCAACCTGTTTATTTTTGCTCTTTGTGTTTTGGCCTGTTCTATTTACTTTTTCTCCTGTGCCACAGATATTTGGAACCTGACTCCTGCCTCCGCTTCACTCCTGCCACCACCATCCTGCTCTCCACTACCGGACCTCTCTTTTGGACTCACCACGGACACTAGGACATTACGGTACCACACCTGCCCTGACCTGGATCTGTTACCCTCCCTGTAACCTGGACTTGCTCTTCCCCTATTATTGGAAACCTGGACTATTGAACATTTTAAATAAACCTGTTAAACCTTCTCTGGCTTGGTGTACTTGTCTGCATTTGGGTTCTAATACTGGTAAATCATAACAATCCTTGCCCGTAGTTCGTCGACTTTGTTAACCAAAGATTCAACATTAGCGAGTAGGATACTTGGAAGCGGTGGGTGGTGTGCGCGCCTCCTAAGTCGGACCAGCAGGTCTCTCCAAGCGCCTCTCCTCCGCCGGCGAAGTTTTGGGTCAGCCGCTGGAATCAGTTCAATCAGTTCTCTCTCTCTGTCTCTCCTCTTTTATTTGACTCTCTCTCTCTGTCTCTCCTCTTTTATTTGACTCTCTCTCTCTGTCTCTCCTCTTTTATTTGACTCTCTCTCTCTCTCTTTTATTTGACTCTCTGTCTCTGTCTCTCCTCTTTTATTTGACTCTCTCTGTCTCTTCTCTTTTATTTGACTCTCTCTGTCTCTCCTCTTTTATTTGACTCTCTCTGTCTCTTCTCTTATATTTGACTCTCTCTCTCTGTCTCTCCTCTTTTATTTGACTCTCTGTCTCTTTTTATTTGTCTCTCTCTGTCTCTCCTCTTTTATTTGACTCTCTCTGTCTCTCCTCTTTTATTTGTCTCTCTCTGTCTCTCCTCTTTTATTTGACTCTCTCTCTGTCTCTCCTCTTTTATTTGACTCTCTCTCTGTCTCTCCTCTTTTATTTGACTGTCTCTCCTCTTTTATTTGACTCTCTCTGTCTCTCCTCTTTTATTTGACTCTCTCTCTGTCTCTCCTCTTTTATTTGACTCTCTCTCTCTGTCTCTCCTCTTTTATTTGACTCTCTCTGTCTCTCCTCTTTTATTTGACTCTCTCTGTCTCTCCTCTTTTATTTGACTCTCTCTGTCTCTCCTCTTTTATTTGACTCTCTCTCTCTCTGTCTCTCCTCTTTTATTTGACTCTCTCTCTCTCTGTCTCTCCTCTTTTATTTGACTCTCTCTCTCTCTCTGTCTCTCCTCTTTTATTTGACTGTCTCTCTCTCTCTGTCTCTCCTCTTTTATTTGACTGTCTCTCTCTCTCTGTCTCTCCTCTTTTATTTGACTCTCTCTCTCTCTCTCCTCTTTTATTTGACTCTCTCTCTCTGTCTCTCCTCTTTTATTTGACTCTCTCTCTCTGTCTCTCCTCTTTTATTTGACTCTCTCTCTCTGTCTCTTCTCTTTTATTTGACTCTCTCTCTCTGTCTCTCCTCTTTTATTTGACTCTCTCTCTCTGTCTCTCCTCTTTTATTTGACTCTCTCTCTCTGTCTCTCCTCTTTTATTTGACTCTCTCTCTCTGTCTCTCCTCTTTTATTTGACTCTCTCTCTCTGTCTCTCCTCTTTTATTTGACTCTCTCTCTCTGTCTCTCCTCTTTTATTTGACTCTCTGTCTCTCCTCTTTTATTTGACTCTCTCTCTCTGTCTCTCCTCTTTTATTTGACTCTCTCTCTCTGTCTCTCCTCTTTTATTTGACTCTCTCTCTCTGTCTCTCCTCTTTTATTTGACTCTCTCTCTCTGTCTCTCCTCTTTTATTTGACTCTCTCTCTCTGTCTCTCCTCTTTTATTTGACTTCTCTCTCTGTCTCTCCTCTTTTATTTGACTCTCTCTCTCTGTCTCTCCTCTTTTATTTGACTCTCTCTCTCTGTCTCTTCTCTTTTATTTGACTCTCTCTCTCTGTCTCTTCTCTTTTATTTGACTCTCTCTCTCTGTCTCTCCTCTTTTATTTGACTCTCTCTCTCTGTCTCTCCTCTTTTATTTGACTCTCTCTCTCTGTCTCTCCTCTTTTATTTGACTCTCTCTCTCTGTCTCTCCTCTTTTATTTGACTCTCTCTCTCTGTCTCTCCTCTTTTATTTGACTCTCTCTCTCTGTCTCTCCTCTTTTATTTGACTCTCTCTCTCTGTCTCTCCTCTTTTATTTGACTCTCTCTCTCTGTCTCTCCTCTTTTATTTGACTCTCTCTCTCTGTCTCTCCTCTTTTATTTGACTCTCTCTCTCTGTCTCTCCTCTTTTATTTGACTCTCTCTCTCTGTCTCTCCTCTTTTATTTGACTCTCTCTCTCTGTCTCTCCTCTTTTATTTGACTCTCTGTCTCTCCTCTTTTATTTGACTCTCTGTCTCTCCTCTTTTATTTGACTCTCTCTCTCTCCTCTTTTATTTGACTCTCTCTCTGTCTCTCCTCTTTTATTTGACTCTCTCTCTCTGTCTCTCCTCTTTTATTTGACTCTCTCTCTCTGTCTCTCCTCTTTTATTTGACTCTCTCTCCTCTTTTATTTGACTCTCTCTCCTCTTTTATTTGACTCTCTCTGTCTCTCCTCTTTTATTTGACTCTCTCTCTCTGTCTCTCCTCTTTTATTTGACTCTCTCTCTCTCTCTCCTCTTTTATTTGACTCTCTCTGTCTCTCCTCTTTTATTTGACTCTCTCTTCCTCAATTCTCTCCGTTTGTCTTCCTCCCATCTCACTCTCAACTTGTGGTTTTCAAACTCACAGAAGTGTATTTTAACACAGCAGAACGTTTCACTTTCTTGTGTTGTTTTCTATTTGAAGAATAATCATATTTATTCCGAAAAAAAAATAAGGTTTATAAGATACATTTTTTATAAAAGGTGAAAGTTAAACTAAGTATCATAGGCTTCTTCTGCATGCTGCTACTACAGAGCTTTGACAACTCTGACAGGATCTCCCAACACTTTTCCAGCCCAGGACAAACTTTTGTCACTAAAGGTCTTGTGTGACAGCCTGCCCTTTCTCCCAACAACACAGGATAGAATTCCAGACCACACCCCAACCCAGAGCCAGGCGCATGCACGACACAGGAGCCGGGGGGCGCGCACCGCTACTTCTCTTACTACTAGGACCCAGCCAAGCTACGGTCACGTTATCTACTGCATCACTCTTTCTGTCTCTCTCTCCTTCTCTTAAAACTAGGACCCAGACAAGCCACGGTCACGTTATCTACTACATCACTCTTTCTGTCTCTCCTTCTCTCCTTCTCTCTCTCCTCCGCGTCACATCTGGCGCGACGTCTGAGTTGTAAAGTTGATTCGGTGAGTAGCTCGCCACCTCATTTATTACAAGTTATCTCACTTCATAAGAAATGATGTTCATTCTGTGAAAAACGACATCAGATAACGTCTACAGCTTTTCTGTTCGAGTGAAAAATGATTGAATCGCCTATTTTATGGCGTGGTAGGGTTTGAATAATATGTGTGTGTTTATGGTGTGGGCAGGAGTGTGTAACTTTTCCTGAAGTCAGTCATTGAATTAACGCTGAGGAGAACTTTCGGTCCCTGCCAGTGAATGGCCGTTGTCTGTCGAGCCGCTTGTTGTCTCCCGGTGCACGGAATGGATGTGACTCCTTCTTGTTCTAGAAGAATCACTTTGGCAGGTATTGTGTTTGTGTGCCGAGTCAAATGCTGTGTGTGTGTGAGGAGCCACTTATCTACAGCAGGACAAGAATCCTGCAGCAACAGGAAATGTCAAATATTATGTGGATTATAATTAATGGACATTTTTGTAGAGGTCGATACATTTTTCGTAAGGGAAAATTTTAAGTCTGAAAATTCAAAAGTCAAAATTACAAACTTCAGAAGCCTTTTTAAATCTCAAATACACTACAGGTTTTTTTTTGCCGAAACCTCTACGTTGGCAGACAACCCCTTCCCTGCTTTTCCCTCCCGCTCGCTTCCTAATGGCGCCCCCGTGTGGCCAAAGAGTTGAACTACCTCAGGAATGAGCATCATTCAAGAAATGTACGTTGGGATATCATATGTAGATATCAGTAGAGACAGAGGACTGTGTGTAATATGTAGATATCAGTAGAGACAGAGGACTGTGGGTAATATGTAGATATCAGTAGAGACAGAGGACTGTGGGTAATATGTAGATATCAGTAGAGACAGAGGACTGTGGGTAATATGTAGATATCAGTAGAGACAGAGGACTGTGGGTAATATGTAGATATCAGTAGAGACAGAGGACTGTGGGTAATATGTAGATATCAGTAGAGACAGAGGACTGTGGGTAATATGTAGATATCAGTAGAGACAGAGGACTGTGGGTAATATGTAGGTATCAGGAGAGACAGAGGACTGTGGGTAATATGTAGGTATCAGGAGAGACAGAGGACTGTGGGTAATATGTAGATATCAGTAGAGACAGAGGACTGTGGGTAATATGTAGATATCAGTAGAGACAGAGGACTGTGGGTAATATGTAGATATCAGTAGAGACAGAGGACTGTGGGTAATATGTAGGTATCAGTAGAGACAGAGGACTGTGGGTAATATGTAGATATCAGTAGAGACAGAGGACTGTGGGTAATATGTAGATATCAGTAGAGACAGAGGACTGTGGGTAATATGTAGATATCAGTAGAGACAGAGGACTGTGGGTAATATGTAGATATCAGTAGAGACAGAGGACTGTGGGTAATATGTAGATATCAGTAGAGACAGAGGACTGTGGGTAATATGTAGATATCAGTAGAGACAGAGGACTGTGGGTAATATGTAGATATCAGTAGAGACAGAGGACTGTGGGTAATATGTAGATATCAGTAGAGACAGAGGACTGTGGGTAATATGTAGATATCAGTAGAGACAGAGGACTGTGGGTAATATGTAGGTATCAGTAGAGACAGAGGACTGTGTGTAATATGTAGATATCAGTAGAGACAGAGGACTGTGGGTAATATGTAGGTATCAGTAGAGACAGAGGACTGTGGGTAATATGTAGATATCAGTAGATATCAGTAGAGACAGATGACAGATCGATACACACCTACTAGGCTCCTGAGACAGAGGGAGAGAGTTCGACAACGTGTAACCGTTTTGGATAAGGGGTGTAACCGTTTTGGATAAGGGGTGTAACCGTTTGGATAAGGGGTGTAACCGTTTGGATAAGGGGTGTAACCGTTTTGGATAAGGGGTGTAACCGTTTTGGATAAGGGGTGTAACCGTTTGGATAAGGGGTGTAACCGTTTGGATAAGGGGTGTAACCGTTTGGATAAGGGGTGTAACTGTTTGGATAAGGGGTGTAACCGTTTTGGATAAGGGGTGTAACCGTTTGGATAAGGGGTGTAACCGTTTGGATAAGGGGTGTAGCCGTTTGGATAAGGGGTGTAACCGTTTGGATAAGGGGTGTAACCGTTTGGATAAGGGGTGTAACCGTTTGGATAAGGGGTGTAACCGTTTTGGATAAGGGGTGTAACCGTTTTGGATAAGGGGTGTAACCGTTTTGGATAAGGGGTGTAACCGTTTGGGATAAGGGGTGTAACCGTTTTGGATAAGGGGTGTAACCGTTTGGATAAGGGGTGTAACCGTTTGGATAAGGGGTGTAACACTTGTTGTTTGTGTACTTGGATTTCATAATGTCTAATGTTTTCACCCCCAACACCACTTTCCATCTATTCATATAGCAGACCTTCATGCCAAATTGAGTCAAAAAGCTCACCGAGGTTCTATACCTGGTCAGGAGAACACTGTCAGTCAGCCTCACTGAGGTTCTATACCTGGTCAGGAGAACACTGTCAGTCAGCCTCACTGAGGTTCTATACCTGGTCAGGAGAACACTGTCAGTCAGCCTCACTGAGGTTCTATACCTGGTCAGGAGAACACTGTCAGTCACAGCCTCACTGAGGTTCTATACCTGGACAGGAGAACACTGTCAGTCAGCCTCACTGAGGTTCTATACCTGGTCAGGAGAACACTGTCAGTCAGCCTCACTGAGGTTCTATACCTGGTCAGGAGAACACTGTCAGTCACAGCCTCACTGAGGTTCTATACCTGGTCAGGAGAACACTGTCAGTCAGCCTCACTGAGGTTCTATACCTGGACAGGAGAACACTGTCAGTCAGCCTCACTGAGGTTCTATACCTGGTCAGGAGAACACTGTCAGTCAGCCTTACTGAGGTTCTATACCTGGTCAGGAGAACACTGTCAGTCACAGCCTCACTGAGGTTCTATACCTGGTCAGGAGAACACTGTCAGTCAGCCTCACTGAGGTTCTATACCTGGTCAGGAGAACACTGTCAGTCAGCCTCACTGAGGTTCTATACCTGGACAGGAGAACACTGTCAGTCAGCCTCACTGAGGTTCTATACCTGGTCAGGAGAACACTGTCAGTCACAGCCTCACTGAGGTTCTATACCTGGTCAGGAGAACACTGTCAGTCACAGCCTCACTGAGGTTCTATACCTGGTCAGGAGAACACTGTCAGTCACAGCCTCACTGAGGTTCTATACCTGGTCAGGAGAACACTGTCAGTCACAGCCTCACTGAGGTTCTATACCTGGTCAGGAGAACACTGTCAGTCAGCCTCACTGAGGTTCTATACCTGGTCAGGAGAACACTGTCAGTCACAGCCTCACTGAGGTTCTATACCTGGTCAGGAGAACACTGTCAGTCAGCCTCACTGAGGTTCTATACCTGGTCAGGAGAACACTGTCAGTCAGCCTCACTGAGGTTCTATACCTGGTCAGGAGAACACTGTCAGTCAGCCTCACTGAGGTTCTATACCTGGTCAGGAGAACACTGTCAGTCACAGCCTCACTGAGGTTCTATACCTGGTCAGGAGAACACTGTCAGTCACAGCCTCACTGAGGTTCTATACCTGGTCAGGAGAACACTGTCAGTCAGCCTCACTGAGGTTCTATACCTGGACAGGAGAACACTGTCAGTCACAGCCTCACTGAGGTTCTATACCTGGTCAGGAGAACACTGTCAGTCAGCCTCACTGAGGTTCTATACCTGGTCAGGAGAACACTGTCAGTCAGCCTCACTGAGGTGCCATACCTGGTCAGGAGAACACTGTCAGTCAGCCTCACTGAGGTTCTATACCTGGTCAGGAGAACACTGTCAGTCAGCCTCACTGAGGTTCTATACCTGGTCAGGAGAACACTGTCAGTCAGCCTTACCAAGGTTCTATACCTGGTCAGGAGAACACTGTCAGTCAGCCTTACCAAGGTTCTATACCTGGTCAGGAGAACACTGTCAGTCACAGCCTCACTGAGGTTCTATACCTGGTCAGGAGAACACTGTCAGTCAGCCTCACTGAGGTTCTATACCTGGTCAGGAGAACACTGTCAGTCAGCCTCACTGAGGTTCTATACCTGGACAGGAGAACACTGTCAGTCACAGCCTCACTGAGGTTCTATACCTGGTCAGGAGAACACTGTCAGTCACAGCCTCACTGAGGTTCTATACCTGGTCAGGAGAACACTGTCAGTCACAGCCTCACTGAGGTTCTATACCTGGTCAGGAGAACACTGTCAGTCAGCCTCACTGAGGTGCCATACCTGGTCAGGAGAACACTGTCAGTCAGCCTCACTGAGGTTCTATACCTGGTCAGGAGAACACTGTCAGTCAGCCTCACTGAGGTTCTATACCTGGTCAGGAGAACACTGTCAGTCAGCCTCACTGAGGTTCTATACCTGGTCAGGAGAACACTGTCAGTCAGCCTCACTGAGGTTCTATACCTGGTCAGGAGAACACTGTCAGTCACAGCCTCACTGAGGTTCTATACCTGGTCAGGAGAACACTGTCAGTCACAGCCTCACTGAGGTTCTATACCTGGTCAGGAGAACACTGTCAGTCACAGCCTCACTGAGGTTCTATACCTGGTCAGGAGAACACTGTCAGTCACAGCCTCACTGAGGTTCTATACCTGGTCAGGAGAACACTGTCAGTCAGCCTCACTGAGGTTCTATACCTGGTCAGGAGAACACTGTCAGTCAGCCTCACTGAGGTTCTATACCTGGTCAGGAGAACACTGTCAGTCAGCCTTACCAAGGTTCTATACCTGGTCAGGAGAACACTGTCAGTCAGCCTTACCAAGGTTCTATACCTGGTCAGGAGAACACTGTCAGTCACAGCCTCACTGAGGTTCTATACCTGGTCAGGAGAACACTGTCAGTCAGCCTCACTGAGGTTCTATACCTGGTCAGGAGAACACTGTCAGTCAGCCTCACTGAGGTTCTATACCTGGACAGGAGAACACTGTCAGTCACAGCCTCACTGAGGTTCTATACCTGGTCAGGAGAACACTGTCAGTCAGCCTCACTGAGGTGCCATACCTGGTCAGGAGAACACTGTCAGTCAGCCTCACTGAGGTTCTATACCTGGTCAGGAGAACACTGTCAGTCAGCCTCACTGAGGTTCTATACCTGGTCAGGAGAACACTGTCAGTCAGCCTCACTGAGGTTCTATACCTGGTCAGGAGAACACTGTCAGTCAGCCTCACTGAGGTTCTATACCTGGTCAGGAGAACACTGTCAGTCACAGCCTCACTGAGGTTCTATACCTGGTCAGGAGAACACTGTCAGTCACAGCCTCACTGAGGTTCTATACCTGGTCAGGAGAACACTGTCAGTCACAGCCTCACTGAGGTTCTATACCTGGTCAGGAGAACACTGTCAGTCAGCCTCACTGAGGTTCTATACCTGGACAGGAGAACACTGTCAGTCAGCCTCACTGAGGTTCTATACCTGGTCAGGAGAACACTGTCAGTCAGCCTCACTGAGGTTCTATACCTGGTCAGGAGAACACTGTCAGTCAGCCTCACTGAGGTTCTATACCTGGTCAGGAGAACACTGTCAGTCAGCCTCACTGAGGTTCTATACCTGGTCAGGAGAACACTGTCAGTCAGCCTCACTGAGGTTCTATACCTGGACAGGAGAACACTGTCAGTCACAGCCTCACCGAGGTTCTATACCTGGTCAGGAGAACACTGTCAGTCACAGCCTCACTGAGGTTCTATACCTGGTCAGGAGAACACTGTCAGTCAGCCTCACTGAGGTTCTATACCTGGTCAGGAGAACGCTGTCAGTCAGCCTCACTGAGGTTCTATACCTGGTCAGGAGAACACTGTCAGTCAGCCTCACTGAGGTTCTATACCTGGACAGGAGAACACTGTCAGTCACAGCCTCACTGAGGTTCTATACCTGGTCAGGAGAACACTGTCAGTCACAGCCTCACTGAGGTTCTATACCTGGACAGGAGAACACTGTCAGTCACAGCCTCACTGAGGTTCTATACCTGGTCAGGAGAACACTGTCAGTCAGCCTCACTGAGGTTCTATACCTGGACAGGAGAACACTGTCAGTCAGCCTCACTGAGGTTCTATACCTGGTCAG